>NW_021134786.1:0-87728 GCF_004193835.3 Ostrinia furnacalis
ACAATTTCCGTAGTTCTTGTAATTTAGGAATCAGTTTCCTATGCATAATTTTTAATTAGTGCCTTTAATTATGACAACCGTTTTTATTTAACAAAGTACAAGTATTTACTTGTAATTTAAAAGAAAATTATAAACTGGAAGGATATAAATTTGTTTTGATCATCGGTTTTCAATTTACCACAATTCTGATGAAAGAAAATGAGTATGCTCAATGCATAAAATGGGAGCGTAACAATTTTATTTATTTATAAAATATGTTATTCCATTTCAGTAGCCCATAAATTGTATCACCAAGTATAAATTGTAGCCCATAAGTGTATGTTCACATACATCTTCGGATCTCAGTACTAAACTTCCAGGTTCGCACTAAAAGTCATCTCATTTGACTAAAAGTGCTTGAAAATTTCTTAAACCGTAAAAATCAAGAAAAATAATATTTGTTTTGAATTTTATTCAATTGACAAAGCTAAAAATATATAAATTACACCAAAATTGTCAGATTTTTTTTTAAATTTTTTAACAACGTCCCGTACCAGGTGGGGTGTGTGACACCCACACGCACTTTAAAGGCATGTAACTCAGTTGGTAGTCACCGCTGGACTGATTTTGCAACGCTGATCGAAGCAGCAGTGTCATAATTCCAGCTACTGCGAATTTCAAATGCAGCACTTGCAAATTTTTAAAATTGTGGCTATTTTTAAAGGACTGGCGTGTGTCACACCCCACCTCGTACAGCGAGGGTTAAGTCTGGATTCATTGTTACATGCCATTATTTGGCGAAACATGTTGAACTGCTTTATTTGTATTATCAATTTTTTGTTCCATTTTATGAACCGTGTTTCATGTAATAAATTATTTGATATTTTTAAACAGTGATGCCACCATTTGTCTACAGTAAAATATCACTTCCCTCAATCAATTAAGTTTTAACTTGTTTAAAAATTTAACTACACATTGGTCGCTTCTCAAGCTCGGTGTGTCTAATTTGTAGAAAATTGGTATTGGTAGAAAAGTTATGTACTAGATATCATATTTATGAAGTCAAAACTTTACTTCTCCTTAAATAATTACTTTATCATTCATTCAGCAGGAATATTTGAGTCAAAATATCTCAAGATTAATTACTTAATGAAATCCCAAGAGTAAAAGCTAACTTTTGCTACTCGAATTTGAGAAGTTTAAACAAAACTTTGTCCTCAGCTCACGTTGTACCTCGTCACCCGGCGAGCGGTGTCCCAAATCCGACATTAGTACGTTACTAAACCATTTGTAAGACCCTGGCTCAGACCCGAGTTCGATTCCTATTGGAGGGAATTTTTTATGCTTGGTAGTAGTACTTTTAATTGGTCCTAGTGATAGTCCACCTGACTAGTACTGACCACCACTATTTTTAAACATAAGCCTATTGCCATAACCACAGCTTTTAAGCTTCAACCACATCAACGCGTGCATATTTAACAACAACGCGATCAAAGGCAAATGACAGTTCACGCGACCTGTCATTGGCCTTTGATCGCTCCGTGATCGTGCCGGCGATGGCGATCTGCACGTGTTGGTGTGGCTGAAGCATTAGCCTGATCGTCACTCCATCAGGTGAGGTTAAAGCCAACAGATTCTCCGCTGTGAGTAAAAAAATAGATAAATTTTGTCCGCAATTTACATCTCACCTAGTCACCCTATATAGCGCGGGTAAGCGGTGTCCTAAATGTGACATTACTTAAACTCTTGTCTCCACACACCAAGAAGTGCTGGTTTCGATTCCTAGTGGTAACAAATTTTACTCCTCGGTTGTAGTAGGTGCTAGTAGGGCTTGTTCTAGGACCGTCTGTCTAGACTCTAGCTTCTACTATTTTATCTAAGTCTACGCTATAACAAGTCTCCGGATTGATTATTTTCCACATCAGCACATCACTTTTCTTCAGGTGAGATTCAGCTTTTCCGGTAAAAAAATAATTTTAACTTTGTCCGCGATTCACGTTAAACTTGGTCGCCCTACTAGCGCGGGCGAGCGGTGTCCCAAATGTGACATTACTAAACCTCTTACTAGGAAGTTTTTGGGCCGTTGCGACTGCGGTATTAATTTATAACCCCACTTGGTTTCCCTTAGTCTCGCATGGGAACTCTGGGAATGAGCCCGGTAAACAAATTTAGGGTCAAAGGGTTATGTAGGTTGGAATAGTATTTAGAGAAACGTTTGTGAGCGGTTATGGGTGCCATTATAGTTCTTTATAGTCAGTTTTAATTGTTGGTGAAACCTTCAACATAAGAGGCAAAGGTAGCATTTTTATGTTAATATGCCTAGAATAGGCATAACTATAACACGTTTTCATGTATTGTATGTCTCTATTTGTTTTATCGCATTAAAATTTAATTTCGGTATTATTTTCATAAAATATTAAACTTTTCATATCAGATTATGTAGTCCCCCTTATAGGAAGATAATTCTCTCTAATTTATATAAGCAAAAAGGAGGATTTAGTCTACACTATTAAATCGCACCCTTAATAATATAGGGGCACAACTCAAAATTTTTGGTTTTTTACTTTTTGTACTAGAGAGGCATATTTTCGTCAGTTCTACAAGATGGCTTTCACAGAAATCGAAAACAATGATCAGATTAAAGAGTTCTACATTTTGTGCCCCTTCCATACTTTCATCTATCTTCCCGCTAGAAGGGCTGAATCAGAGACATGCCGATATTTGTCGAATCCGGCCCCCGCGACTGTGGTCCAATTTGGAGTTGTGCCTTTGTGTGACAAACTTTTAAGTAAGTGTTAGTGAGCTAAGTCTAATTAATTCCATATATTTCTAATAATATGTTACATTTTCATTTTTATTACATTGATAAAGTCCCGTAAATCATAGAAAATTATAAAATATAACTTTAACTTTAGTTAGGCGGACCATGGATGGGTGTTTGTAGTTAAATTTATATAATAACTCTCCTATAAAAGTAATTTGCTTCTTGGTATTAATTTTCATACCTATTGGTTGATTAGGAGCCTATAGAATGTTTTATCGCGATGCTAAGAAATAAAGCGGTGGTTATGAAATACTTCCCGACAAATAAACTAATGATTTATAAAATAAGAGACATACCTACGTGTTAAGGCTATTAACGTTCGCTCGGGGCTCGGGTTGGCTTTTTTCTTTGTTTATTTCATGAATAAACGCACTAGTCAGCCAAAAGGTGAATTACTTTAATATGTTAGTGTTATAATTTATAATTATATTCTTTAATTTATTACGGTCACATAAATTGATGCTAATTAATCACTCAGATTCTGAGGACTGAGGATACATCGAATTTATTTTAAAATTATCTTTTCACGTATTAAGTTACTACAATTTTACTGATCAGCTATTAGACCTTGAAATTTTCAGTTTGTCTAAATTTAAGTTCTAAAGTGCTTTTTGTCTTAAAAATGTGAGTTCGTAATGTAATCTTGTGTTAACACCAGTTTTTATTAATATGTGGCAAATATTGTACACAAAAGCAAAGAAAAAAGATCACGGAGTTTGTGATAACAAACCAAGCATACTCTGGGATAAAAATTGTACAAAATAATAAATATTGGGTGTCCAATATCGTCGTAAACCTTGTGTACCTAGACTCTTTGCAATACTGAAGTCAAGCAGGACGTAAAGGGCTTCTATTTGGAGGGCCAAAGATATGTATTGAGCTTTCTAATCACTAAAATGATCAAAAGCAAAATGATGATGAGTACGGAAAAATTAAAAGCAGCTATCTTCGATGGACTGCAAATCCGTGCTCTTATAAAAGACTGTATTTGTAAACCATATAACACAAATTGAATCTGAAGCATGGCTAAGGTGCTTTAGTAGTAAAATATTTTTTGGGGAATGTTAGAACACCAGAATAGATATTCTTGTGTTCAAAATTGGTTGCTAAAATCCTTCAAAAATTACACACGCCAATTTGAGTATTAAATTGTATTTTTTACAATAGCCATTTGAACTGATTCCCACATAATGTGGGTGATTATAGTAAGGGACAAGGAGAACGGTTCCTTCCACCAGGACAGCAGGATAGTGGAAAAAAGATACCAAGGTACTGGCTGTTGGACTTTAATAAGTGATTATCCTGAACAAATCCATAACAGAAAACCTTACAGAAAAAGTTTTTGTAGGTTTTTTCTTTATTTGATAAAAAGCATATTTTTTATAGGGTAAGAGTCCCTATCTATCTAAGTAAAAATATTTTGAATGCATAAAATTAGTATTTTCATGTCGGTTTTCTCAGAGAAATAGCTAATAGTCTTTATTTTAATCTAATTCGACATATCTAATAATTTTCTAGTATTCAGCACCCTACTCTTATACTGAATTGGCTATAAGCTACTATACCGCACAATAACTGTCCCCAATGTTATTGGGCGTAAATCAATATAAAAATCGAATAATACACTTATTTTTAAATATTAGAGAGCAATATTAGGGAATATGCCATATAAAACAATTCAGCCTAAGGATTAGATGGGCACAAGTACAAGTAATACCCAAAATCACAACAACAGAAATAGTAAAATAAAGGCCTAACTTTGAAATATTTTTTTAAACAATTTTTTTACATACTCATAATCAATATTTTCAAAAATGTCTCATGTCAAATTATATAACAGATACCAGTGATGAAGTATGCTTAATTTGAAAGTTGTAGCTGATAAAATAAAGATTTTAGAGCCAATTATGTAAAAAACCGCGATCCGCCGATTGGTTTTTTGGCTTTTCCCAAAAAACTGAATTTTGGAGTTGTGCCCATTCATTATTAAGGGTGCGAAATGTCCAATATTACTTTTAAAAATAACTATTTTAAGAATTCATTATCTCAAAATAAATGAAGATGGAAGAAGCAACGCAGCAAAAATCTCATTTTATAAAAAAATATAATATTTAAGGACATCCAATAACATTAAGTTGCCTCTTAACTATCTTAACCCTTTCTTCGCCACATTACAACCCTTTAAATAACATTAACGTGTGAAATATCGACGAGCAAATAAATGGTCGTACCATTTTCGTTCCAGAACTAATCTGCATTCTAAAGAGAACGAGTTCTCTGTTCAACACATTTTATATCTTGAGGTATGGTAATACATCTAGACAATTTGAATTTCACCTCGGATTCCTATTCGAGAAATTCAAATAACGGTAAGTGTCTGCTTTCAGCTCTTGTATTGGATAGCATTCTACTTAAAGTTTTCATGAATTCATATAGCAATATGCTTGTAGCAATAAAAATGGTTTTTAAATGTATTCTTTTAAGAATTCAGAGACTAGGTGCTAGATTGATTTTTCAAAATCTTTTTTTTTCTGTATTGCGTTATAACGAATATGATAACTATAATGGCAGACCTAAGATCTGGTAGAGGCTTCTGATATGACTCAAATACATCGACATAATAAGCTCTCCTGGCCTTTGTCCAGAACGTCATTCGGCTTAAAACGAATAAGCTCTCAGTAGCACCAAAACACATGTTTGAGAAAACTTTGACAATACACTTTGTTAACAGTTACCAAACGATTTTATGGTGTCTTTAATTTCGGTTGTCATCATAAATATGGTATTAATGTGTTTGAGCAGAAACATTTACGTACCTACTTATAATAAGATCCAGCAATAAGCCACAAATTATGCGGCTTATAAACAAATAATAACAAAAAGACAGCGTTTCAATATGCTATCCAATTAAAGCTGGATAGATGTGTTTTAGTCTGGCACTATTGCATTTACCTTAACACTAGCATTACTAACCGTTTCAACCTCCCCAAACATTAATTATCATTACATGATTCCGAATATCAAACACAATGGCTTAATGTTTTGCATTAACCGCCCCAAAGCGCTGTTTATGCAAGGCTTTAAATCAGAACAGATTTCGGAAGCGCCGGACAAGTTGCTGCAATTCATTAAATGGGCCAATGTGTCCGAGAGTGGTTGATGTATGGCCAAAGGACCATGCGGTCTGCGGTACGAAGTGAGGAGAGAGCGGGCGGAATTAAAATTACGTTATTTTTCTTGGTTGTTACATGAGTGAAGACGAATAGATGCTCGTAGATGACAGCTTCTTACAAACAAGCAAAATTCGTATACAGGGTGGATAAATAAGTGATCTCACTCGATTATTTCTTAAAACTACACACGATATCGAAAAACTGGTTACTGTTCTTGAATATGTTACATAAACTCTTTCAAATGGTATCAATTATAGGTTACAGAATAAACTTAATCTATCCAAAAATTCAATGTTTTCAGCCTCCATCAATTTGTATGATGCTTAAAATTATTTTAATTTAGTTAACTATTATTTTTGATTGTTCACGCTGAATTTTGCGTGTTCATGTTTTATTCTAATCGGTTATTTCTTGTCAAAATGCATGACAGTATGTGTGTCAGACATTTTTAAGATTCTGAATCTTTAAAACAGTCCTTATAAAATGTTTACTAAAAAGAAGCACTTTTCCAACCAAAACCCTTAACTTTTGCACTAAAAACAAAATGTTTTTCAATTTGCTGACTGAAGTTCGAGAGATCTTTGGAACAAGAGAGTTCATCTCTCGAACAACTTGAAGGAAAATAGAAGCGTTTCTGTAGATCTGTGCCAAAAGTTCACCATGCGTGCCAAATACAGGTTATTTCTATAGTGCCATTCTTTTACAGAACTTATGGTCTTATTCCAGTTCTTATAGTTTTCATAGCCGAGTTTAAATAATCGAGTAAAAGCTCTCTTTCTTAACCACACAATTTTCTAATTGGATGTTGAAAAACCATTAATTTCAAGACACAACTTCTTTAAAAACACTCTTAAATCTAGCCCTTAAAATTGAGTTAGTATCATACAATTATTGCTATACGTATCAATAAGTTTAGTGCCGTTTAACAGTCCATTAAAGGTATGATAGTCGTCAGACTCAGAAAAACAAAAAAACATCATTAAAAACAAAAAGTAATCGCAATTAAAATATTGTTTTCCATTCAAACTAAACAATTGACTTGTCGTGGTTCTCATTAATCGAATATTTATACAAAATCATCTAATCGCTGTTCATGCTATGACTTGGACGGTAGTTTTTGTAGTGATTTGTAGTTCGGAAGCGGATGTGATCGGTTGATTCCTCCCGGCCTGTTAATTATTAAAACCAATTATCGTTGGATCTCATTGCATTTTGTATTGTAAAGAGATGTATGTAATAGCTCTGTGGTGATCCGGCTCGAAGGACCAGGAAAATGTGGTGATCCGGCTCGAAGGACCAGGAAAATGTGGTGGACTGCAGTGGACTGTATGCGTTTGTGTGTGTTCGAGAGCGCTGACCGGACGATGATGACTGCCGTTGAGAGCTTGCCCTTACTATGTCAGGCGTAGTAGGTGCTACTTGCAGGAATAAAACCACTATTTCACTTGCTGAGACTTCTCGCGTTTATTATTCGCTTCCTTTTCTCAGTTCTTGCTTCTTCAGATCACTTGTTGCTTGGAACTGAACAAAACAATACAACACAACATGCCAGCTGGAGCGGTTCATTCCGTATTTATGGGGATCGGCTATCTCCGTCCCGCTTTCACACGCTATTGCTATCCCTGTCTTCGGGAAATCCACAGTTTTTGCTAATTTTCTCCAACTGGCAGGTAGTTTTACAATGGTTTCTTATTTTCTACAGATGCGTAATTAAATTACTGCAGTGGACTGTATGCGTTTGTGTGTGTTCGAGAGCGCTGACCGGACGATGATGACTGCCGTTGAGAGCTTGCCCTTACTATGTCAGGCGTAGTAGGTGCTACTTGCAGGAATAAAACCACTATTTCACTTGCTGAGACTTCTCGCGTTTATTATTCGCTTCCTTTTCTCAGTTCTTGCTTCTTCAGATCACTTGTTGCTTGGAACTGAACAAAACAATACAACACAACATGCCAGCTGGAGCGGTTCATTCCGTATTTATGGGGATCGGCTATCTCCGTCCCGCTTTCACACGCTATTGCTATCCCTGTCTTCGGGAAATCCACAGATTTTGCTAATTTTCTCCAACTGGCAGGTAGTTTTACAATGGTTTCTTATTTTCTACAGATGCGTAATTAAATTATCTACATTATACAAAAAGTTTCATCACAAAATTCCCAAAATTGGCGAAGTTATTGACAAAAAACCTAAAACGGCTCTCTTTACGGTATTGCCTCGCGCAACGGACCATCCGTGCAAGACAAGGACAAAACATATTGCTATCTCACGCTCTAGAATGTTCGAAGCGAGAGGTCCGATATTTCTGTCTTGTTTCTTCTCTATTTTTTCCTGAACATTCTAGATTTTCCAGAAAAGTGTGAAAGAGAAGCTATTTTGTGGAAGTGAGAGATCAGACAATGCAAGAAAGAGGCCTACCGAGTGAGTAAGCGAGAGAGCCTGATGGTTTTCGCTACGGTATTGCCTTTTTGGCGAAAATTTCATGTTCATTTTCTTAACTACGAAACAGATTAATTACTTAATTGACATGATGTTGCTAACATTAATTCTGACTATTCTTGACGTTGCTAACAAGCTCAATTTAATAGCAGCAAAGTGGAAGATTTGATGATGTAAAAATAAAGGATGATATTTCATTTAGTTGCCTGCCGTCCTCAAATGTGACTTATTATTTCTTTTTTAATTAGTTGCAAACGTAGGTAAAAGTTTAGTTTGTGGGTCTTACAAAATAGAAATACATCATTTCATTCTCACCACAGTTTTAGGACCTATTTCTAAATGAAAACCCTAATTTTCTCTCTCTCTGACATTATTGCCCACATGGATTAAGGCGAAGTACCAAACTTCTTCCTTGCATGTTATCACCGAGTTGACCAACAACACAGAAAGATGGCAAGATATCGTAAGGCGAGCAACCACCCATGATCAAAAACAGCTCATAGCGACACACATAAACATATCCCACAGATAAATGTCGTTCTTGTAATGGTGCGTCCACATTGGGCGCACCATAATAATAATCGTTTTTCGGTTTAAAAACCAGACCAGCGCCGCCACTGTCGTTTAAGACATTCGATTAGGTACTATACGTTGAGAGTTATTCGTGGTCGGGGTACTGTACTACTTTTTGTGACGTTTCTAAGTTTAAACAATCATGAAGACAGTGAAGTCTTGAGTCATGTCTTGATTTTTTAAATCGACTTTTCTCTAAAATAGAAACAGGCTTCATCCCCTTAAGCAGGACGTAAGTATGTGCTCCCAAATTCCGTTGACAATGTATTAGGGTAGCATAGCCAATTTGGCCGGGTTAATTATAACAGAGGGTCGGATGACACGGCCACTTCATTATACACGTGTGCGAATGTTTGATCCAATCTAGAGGGTGTTATTGGGCCAAGATGTTAGGTGGGATAGTGATACCCGTATTCAAAAATATTACTGTGAGGTCTCACTGTCCGCGTGGGCGCACAGGGTTCCGAAAACCTATTCATATACAACACTTGAATGGCGGAGTGACACACACGAACCAATCACAGAGCTCTATTCAACGCTGTGCGTTCGACTTCGCATAGAGTTGCTGCTTCACTTATAAGCAAGCATTTGTGATTACGGGTGTGAGTTATTTTAGTTGGAAGTCCTTAATAGAACGCGACTGTGTAAGGCTAAACAGTGAGGTTGATATTTTATCGAAAACTCAGCGTAAGCAGCCAACTTTCAGTTGGCTTCATGACTGTATTTGGCCATGCGATTAGTCTTTATTTTTAATCAATGTCACCTGATCCATTATGCCCATGCTAGCTTAAATGTTGATGCCTAAAATTACATGCATTAAAAGGATAATAACTAAGCTTTAGTATTTAATTTTGGTACAAAATATAATTGTGATCGATGCACAGAACAGCTGATTTTATATATCTCTCGCAATTGACACACAAACCTTAGAATCCGATGATGGTCAAGGTGCTAAGATAGATAGTACCAATTATACAATCATTTAATCACCCAACCTAATTTAGGATTACAAAGCTCCACCAGTTAGCCTCGCCATTAACAGATACGCGCCTGTACTGCAGTGTTGGTTAATTCGATGATATGCATATATTGGATTACAGGCAATAACCTCAAATTAACCTAAGCTATATAGTCATCTAGTCTATCAGCAGACGTATAGCACAGCTAAGTAAGAACAAACAGTCCATTTAGGTGGACCAATACCTCGCCTACCTAGCATGAACATATGAACAACTTACGTCTTCGAATCGTTTACGTATTCGACAAAATTCGATAGTCAACTTTCGAATTAAACGATAACGTGACAATTGTGATTCTCAAAAAAAAATCGTGGAACTTTTTCTCATACTAAGTTCACTTTACGACACGTTCACAAAGGCGCTGTTGTAGTTTTCGTATTAAATCTTTTGATGGTGATTTGAATACGCAAACGATTCGAACTCGAAAATTTTTCGTGCTAGCCGGACAGTGTGAAACCGTATTCACCACTCTTTCAAACTTTTCTGCCCCTACGGCCATCAGCTCTACGAGCTATGTGCCCCGTCACTGCCAGTTTATTTTAGCAATTCTGCGGGCCTATATTGGTTACTTTGGTATTCCTGCGGATCTCCTCATTTCTGATTCGATCACGCAGAGAATCTCCGGACATAGCTCGCCCCATCGCGAATCATCCTTTGAGTGACCTTGAGCCTTATGAGGCCCATAGTAAGCGACCACGTCTTAGATCCATATACCATCATTGGCAACACACACTGTTCTTGAAACACTGCGGTATTTCGGACGTGAAAATATCGCGAAGCTTCCCATACGCTGCCCAGCTGAGTTGGATTCGACGACAGCTTTAACCCTCCGTGTACGAGGTGACTAAAAGTTACGTCCCGTACCAGGTGGGGTATGACACACCCCAATATACAGAGTGATAAAATTTTCATTCAACATTTTTTTAGGTGGAATTTAATATTTAATATTGATTATTTACGTATGCTAATTAGGTTTAAGAAATGCTCTGAGCCGAAAATATGTATTATAACATTTTTATCATAAAAAAACAAAAAGACACAATTTCCGTTGTTCTTGTAATTTAGGAATCAGTTTCCTATGTATAATTTTAAATTAGTGCCTTTAATTATGACAACCGTTTTTATTTAACAAAGTACAAGTATTT
Organism: Ostrinia furnacalis; assembly: GCF_004193835.3. Lineage (NCBI taxonomy): Eukaryota > Metazoa > Arthropoda > Insecta > Lepidoptera > Crambidae > Ostrinia > Ostrinia furnacalis. The sequence goes on from NW_021134786.1 coordinate 11,150, forward strand.
ACTTATAATTTAAAAGTAAATTAAAAACTGGAAGGGTATAAATTTGTTTTGATCATCGGTTTTCAATTTACCACAATTCTGATGAAAGAAAATGAGTAGGTATGCTCAATGCATAAAATGGGAGCGTAACAATTTTATTTATTTATAAAATATATTATTCCATTTCAGTAGCCCATAAATTGTATCACCAAGTATAAATTGTAGCCCATAAGTGTATGTTCACATACATCTTTGAATCTCAGTACTAAACTTCCAGATTCGCACTAAAAGTCATCTCATTTGACTAAAAGTGCTTGAAAATTTCAGATATCGTACAAATCATGAAAAATAATATTTGTATTGAATTTTATTCAATTGACAAAGCTAAAAATATATAAATTACACCAAAACTGTTAGATTTTTTTTAAACTTTTTAACAACGTCCCGTACCAGGTGGGGTGTGTAACACCCACACGCACTTTAAAGGCATGTAACTCAGTTGGTAGTCACCGCTGGACTGATTTTGCAACGCTGATCGAAGCAGCAGTGTCATAATTCCAGCTACTGAGAATTCCAAATTCAGCACTTGCAAATTTTTAAAATTGTGGCTATTTTTAAAGGACTGGGGTGTGTCACACCCCACCTCGTACAGCGAGGGTTAAAATTAAGTAGTATGACTGATCTATATTACCTGTGTGTATTTGTTAGACTGTCTACAATGTGCAAACACGCGAGCCATCCCTGTGGCCTCAAAGGCGATGCGCAGCCTGAAATGTTCATCCAATACTTAACGCATAAGTACACTTCTAATTTGTTCTAGAATTGATTAAATACAACGGTTAGACTAAACTGATATTTGTTCATTGGTTGGAAAGTGCTTCAGATAATAATTAATTTCATTAAAACAATTTCACTTTAACTATTGTTTATCTAAAAACAAAGGTAAACAATAGTATCACCTAAAAACTTAGGTAAACACAGGTGTTTTTGTATTAGTGTTTTTTATAATATTATGTAGTTTATGGTATTAGTGCGTTGCAGTATCATCCGACATAATCTATAGCTTTATGTGCAACACGATACCAACCATTGCATAAATATTTTATCCGAAAAAAAATCTGGTTTTTTGAATTCATACAAATGGCAACCCTTACACAAACTCAGTCAAGCTGTGTCATGATGAAAATCTAAAACTGACGTTGAATGACACAAAAAACTAACTAAACGAATTAAATAAACAGTCAAAGTGAAAACTCCAGCAATCTTTCAACGGCTGACTCGAGTAATGTCATCCGTAATTCTTTTCACGAAAAACTGCTAGTTGGCAACCCTAATTTAGTCCAGTTCAAACCGGATCCGAGCGGCGCACGCATACGTGGCTTGTGTACTGAACCACTGATCTGTAGGGTGTGTAAGTTGCTTAAGAGAGCGAGAGCGGAAGCGTGAGCGGTAGCGGAATCTTAAAGAACGCAGATGTTTATTTTATTAAACGACTTTTGAGTAAAATCTTGTGACTCTGGTAATGAGACCAAATTACAGATCTTGTTCTCATTTTAGTATACTCGTATTAAGATCAAAAATAAAGCTAAGTCCTACCAATTTTGCATAAAATTTTTGCTATAATGACACAACTTTGTACTGGAAACATAACATTCACTGGTATTTTTTCCGGTAAAAATGATGCCCCAGATAAAAAGGGCAGGCAGATGAGGCTTTGGTCTAATCCACTATAAATCAAACGACTGAATTTTTTTATAAATCAGTATAACCAAGTTATGGCTGGCATATATTTTTTCCCCCAGACACTTTTGTTTATGAATGTACAAATATTTCAAATAATACAATGTATTTTATATTTTCTTTCAAGCGGTATGAGATGACAAAAGAAAAATAATAAAAGTATTCGTGTGGACAATTAATATAGCGGTATAAGTTTTGAGCGGTATGAGTTGATCAAATCCTCGATCAGATAACAGCAACAGAATTTTATTTCAGTCAGCAGAAGGCTCTAAATTTGCTGCACACGCTTGATACCAGCGAATAGAGCAAAGGAGACTAAAATGTAGCGCTGTAGACCACAACATTCATTGCAACTGCTAATATGTATTGAATCAAATTTAATCTCTAACGCTATCGCTTACCTATGCATGAACTCGCCTTATAGGCTCTAACATACAGGGGCCAGTTCGGTCAGCAATTTTTCCTCTAAAAAGAGGTGCAAATGAATACATCTGTATTTACTCTGGCCTGTTTTTGCATACTCAATTCTGTTTTAAAATGTAGCTGGGAACGTTTTTTTCCTTTTAATAGGCAGGGATATCACGTATGACGTTTTTAGCTGAGCTTTTCATCGTAAACGACCCGGCCTATGAATTTCGTGTTCGTTGGAAGAGTGAATAAAATATTCGTAGTCCTTTATTTTTGGAATCTCCCTTTGTTTTTTGTATTACGAGCTTCATAAAATATATTTGTTATTAAAACCAATATTTTTATTGAATTGGAAAAAAATGTGTTTATTGATAGCCACGAAGTGATTGTTTGCTTTTCTAAATAGAAAGCAATTATCACATTTTATTCTATTTTTCATTAATTTAGGATGACAATACTGAATGGACAAGTTCCGTGATGTTGAAAACATTAGATTTCACTGAATGGGATTAAAATATAGACCAAAACTAAAACGCTGGTGAAGTTATTTTTGAAATCCATAAAGGTTATTTTTAAGATAAAATGCGCTCAAATGACGTAAGAATCTAAGAGACTTAGGTATTACAAAAAGTTAAACTAGCATTAAACAGTGTTTAAAAAAATATTTAATATGAAAATGTCATTTTAAACATTATTTAGCGTCCGTTTAAGTTTTTTGTAATAACAGTATAGGTTTTGATTTTGATGATTGATTTTAACTTCGGTGTTTAATCAAGTAAATTATAATTTAGTAATCACTTGGGTATTTCAACTCTTTGGTTTTACCTTATATGTATAGATCAATCAGTTTACACGGAAACTTTCATTTAGTAACATTATTCCCATTTGAATTTGAAATGATGGTACAATAATGAAAGTCTTTTGTAGGCCGACCAAATTATAAATCAAAATCAAAATGATTGGAAATTGTGGTTTCAATTTTCATGCCTATTTATATTTGTGAAACTAACTAAATATTGAAATGAAATGTTTGTTACCTAGATAAACATAATTTTCATTTTAAACATAAAATTAGCTTGTGAAATAATTTAACTAAATGAAGTACAGATAGCATATTATCTGGCTACCTATTTTTGTAAACTCACCCCTCCTACGAAGCTACCGAATTTTATAATTCTCCCTGTAATAATTAACTAACAGAATACCTACACTTCATGTACACTTTTCTTTTCAATGAAACTGCTGAAAACATGATCAATATAAAGCTTATTGAATTCTAATATTGAAACTAATCACAGGACACAACTATGTTTGAATATGAATTAAAATTTCAGGCGTCTTTACATTCCATCGTCCTAATATCTAGTTATTTTATCAAACTTAAGCTGAGTTGCAGCATCTTACTTTAACTTTGACAGACGTCAAATCTGTCAAACTTCATACAAAAAACACCGGTTACGGTTATCATCATCATCATCATCATCATCATTTCAGCCATAGGACGTCCACTCCTGAATATAGGCCTCCCCTAATGCTTTCCACGTTGATCGATTGGTAGCGGCCTGCATCCAGCGCTTCCCTGCTACCTTTACGATGTCGTCGGTCCACCTTGTAAGTGGACGTCCCACGCTGCGTTTTCCGGTACGCGGCCTCCATTCCAGAACCTTGCTGCCCCATCGGCCGTCAGTTCTGCGTACTTTATACCCTGCCCACTGCCACTTCAGCTCGCTAATCCGTTACGGTTAAACTTAGTTGGTGCAACTTAGCCTTACTCACCTAAACCATCCCTCCTATCGCCAAGTTCCAGTTTCCAAATGTTGTTCTACAGCGATGATGGCAAGTTGTCAAATTATAACACGAGTGTTCGTAGAATAGCTTGTTAGCAGTTAGAATGATCTACCTGCTGCCAACTATGAGTGGTTATGAGTTGGGTTTTTGGGGGTAGTTGTAAAGTGGAGTAAGCTCAACTGTAGTTTTTAGCTTATTTTATTAGTAACTGCCTAGATAATTCTTGGGTAGTGAGGAAGTATATTAATTTAAATCTATATATATAAAAGAAAGTCGTGTTAGTTACTTCGCTTAAAAATCAAGAACGGCTGAACCGATTTAGCTGAAGTTTAGAGCCAGGAGAAGGACATAAGATTTTTTTATCCCGTTCGAAATAAAAAAAAAAGTCTGCTTATTTATTGCCATTAAGGCGGAACAAAGTTCGCCGGGTCAGCTAGTATTTTTATAAAGAAAAATCACAACTTGAGTTAATATTATACTCATCACGAGTGTTAACCATGTTAATGTATGTACTGTATGCGACTTTGTTGGTGTACCTAAATAAGCAAACAAGCTTTCAAGAGGAGAGCGTATCTTTACCTTAAAGGCCGGCAACGCACCTGTAACGCCCCTGGGTCTGCGGGTGTCTATGGGCGACGGTAATCACTTACCATCAGGTGATCCGTTTGCTCGTTTGCCTCCTATCACATAAAAAAAAAAAATAAACCAATAAAACAACTTTTGGATCAGTATAGAGCTGATTCCAAGCTTTATTCTAAGTAAGACAAAACCCAACTGTTTTTAATCAGTTTTTCTACGAATAGTGTTCATTAATATGAAAATCGATTAAATAAATAACTTATCAATAATATAGTTTGGGCACGATAGCAAAAAATTCAAACAAAACAACGATTTCTCATTCTTTTTAGGTAAACATTTTCATAACAATAGACCTTTTAACAATTCAGCATTCTCGTGGAAAAAGTTTTAATTCATTTTGTGAGTAAAGTTTTTTTTAACATTAGCTAGTGGTATAAGTAGTCAACCGCGAAACGAATCCTGTCTTTTCAATAGGATGGCCTGGACTATTGACATTTTTTTACTGAAATATATTTTTGAAAGCAGTTTCAAAAATGTTTGCCCCAAAATTGGAAAATTTTTGCTATTTCAAAATCCTTTCAGTGGTTTGGTAAAGAAACCTTTTTTTAATAAAATAAAAATATGCTGGTTTTATTTGTGATGCAGTTTGAATTTGTTTTGTGTAAGCAGGAAATAAAAGCTTGGTTTAACAATTTTAATTCAATAATCAAATTGGTGAATATCCTTTATTTTCCATTTTTTGCTCATTTCATACTCTAAGAGCATTTTCACATATAGGCGTTTTTACAAAAACACCTTTATGTGAAAGCGCTCTTTAAGAAATTCGGCTTATTAGTTTGAAGCTCGATTCAACCTCAAGGCCCAATTTAAAATTGCGTGTTGTTGGACTTCAATAATGAGATCAATGACCGGCCGGAGTCTAATGAGTATAGATTTATTCATCGTCGTAGAACACAACGTCTACTCTATAAATGTGTTTGCGCTGCCTATCTCCACTATACTGTTAATGAAGTTATGTTTGCGATTCTGCAACCTGCCAGCGATAGATAACTCGGCTGAGTTTGCCTCGGTAATTAGGAGCACTGTAATTAGTCTGATAGTGTGCTCAGGTCTGTAATGAGCAAACACTGAGCTAACAACCCTCCGAAATTGATCCGCGTTCGGAAGTGCATAATGTCAAGTTTGGAGAATTGAAATGGTAATTAGAAAAACTGCTTGTAAAATTTAAATGCAACTTTATCGACTCTTAACTTTAAGATGCAAATCTTAAATGGTAAAAATACTAACAACTGTTTGTAAGAATTTGTTTAGGTAAAGAGTACAGTGGACATCAAATGATAAAATTTGTTGCAACATCGCCCCTATCACCCTGACTTTTAATACATATTTTAACTATTAGTTTACATTTTGTTTATATTTAACCATTAGTAGCAAAATTTGACAACTAGTTATTTTAACTATGAATCAAAAAACTGGGACTAAGAATAAAACTTCAAAATTGTTCTTTTGAAAGATGGGCTAATTTACACTAGCTCATTATAACACGAGCTATACGACTAAATCATCATCATCATCATAATTTCAGCCATAAGACGTCCACTGCTGAACATAGGCCTCTCTCACAATAGCCTGCAGCGCCTTCCTGCTACCTTTATGAGGTCGTCGGTCCACCCTAGGTGGACGTCCTACGCTGTGCTTTGCGGTACGTGGTCTCCACTCCAAAACATTGCTACCCCATCGGCCGTCAGTTCTGCGTACTATGTGCCCTGCCCATTGCCACTTCAGCTTGCTAATCTGTAGGGCTATGTCAGCGACTTAAGTTCGTTTACGGAACCCTAATTTCTGATTGAAACACCGAGCATAGCCGAGTATACTAAATACATGTAGCCAATTATTGGCACCGCTCCTACAGCGGGAGATAGCTGCGTAGAAATTAGATCGTGACATAATTAGCAGCATGTTTAGATGCATCAGCTAGATGTTCATTCGCTTAAAACATGGTAAGTACATCGGAGTAGGGTAATCGGGTATTCTTAAAATAGCTTGTTAACTGGAAAATGTTGAAAGTAATCAACCTATGAGGAAAATGTTCGAGTGTTTCTTTGTAAATTGCAATGACGACATTCATGATGATTTACAAGTTGAATAAAAGAGTGAAGTGCGAGTCAGACTTGACTATTTTTGACACACTAAACAAAAAAAAACTAGTAAGTACAATTTTGAAACTGTTTATTGTAAAAAAAATATTAATTAGTTATGCATATCTATAAAGATTTCTACGTCACATAATTAGACACAAAACAACTAATATGACAGTCTAGATTGAATGAAAAAACCAGCAGGACCGTCGTTGTGTAAATCATTGAGGCAGGCCCTTGTCCAACAATAGACGCCATTTGGTTGAAATAAGGGAATCTTGATTGAAATCCTAACACAAAATGAAAAGCTTAGTAAGATGAGACGGTTCCTATTTCTCCAAGATGGCTTCATTCAACACCTTAACTTATTTAATTGAATCACCAAAATCTCCAACGACATTCAACACCTGCTTCGAAGAAACACCCAGGCCAAATGAACAATTAAATATATTAAGGCCAAAGACAAATTCCGCTGAATTTCAGTTGATAAAGTAGATAATAATTTAGAGGAAACGGAATTATTTGTCGCAAGATAAGGCCTGAGTCATAAATACGGGTTCAAATGGACCGCCCTATAAAGAAAGTGTTTTTGTTTTTGCATTTTAGTCCGATTTATGAATATTTCGCGCTCTGAGAATTAAAATGGCTTGGTGTAAGATTACAGAGTTTTGGAAAATGAGTCTCATTACCATGGATACATCCCGTTTTTTACAGGATACCGTTTAGTATTGTACATGTTTTAATAGTAACGTTCACACGAACATCCAGTGTCTTGCAAACATTTCGTTCGAATTTGTAGTTTGAATTTCAAACACACATAACGAAACACACATACGACTGTCTAGTTTTGCAGATTCCTGCTATAAAAATGAATCGCAAAATGTGTTGGTAAGCGCATAACTCAACAACGCCTGGACCACTTTTACCAATTCTAATTTTTTTTATATTCGTTGAAATCCAAAGATGGTTTTTGTTGATGTAGAGTCAATTTGAAGTTTATTGCTATTCAATAAAGTTCATATTAAATTACAAGCATTCACTGTTGTCTGAGAAATGTCGGTGTGTTCCTAACGTCAAAGAGTATTTTTTTTTGTTAAAATACTTATATACCTGTGTGAAGCCGGGGCGAGTCGCTAGTTGATAATATATATTTAGATTTTTCAACAACCAAAACAATATTCAATCGCGTGCGGCTTATTTCAGTCACACGCAGTCCCGAGTGCCATCCCTTGTCGATAGTTTATTTATTTTTATAGCGCCTCCTCCACGCAACAATAAGCGAGGCGATAAAAACGGGAACAAGTCAGTTTGACACGTGACGTTATAGCTATTGGCAGTTGATCCGAGGAGAAAGATCGAAAGGAGTTACTCTGGAACCGCTCGATAGTTTTAGAGTAGGCGGACACCGTTGATTTTTCGTCGGCGGCGTAGTGTGCGCATGGGAGTGCGCACACTACGCCGATTCGATTTGGCCGATTCTTCAACAAATTAAAATCGGGCACAACTATCGCCCAACTAAAAATCAAAGGTGTGCGCCTACTCTTAGAGAGTGACTAAAGGACAAAAAATCTAAAAAGTGCTTAATTAATGCTTATTTATACGATTTAGACGCGTTAAATTAGCTAAGCACTCTTATTACATTAATTAACTACCCCAAGTAATATCAAGTAACTACGAAATGTAATTTTAGTTTCATCTCATTACAAACATTGGTATTGCGCAAATTGTTCGTAGCATCAACCCATACTACGAGCGCTACGATGTAGCGTGTTTACTATGCTACAACGTAGTACGCGTAAAATGCTACGATTTTGCTACAGCGTAGTAATTACACTGAGTGGCTGAGCGCTAATTCTAACCAACTACTGTACTCATACAGATGTGTAGAGAGATGTCAACTAATGCGCTGAGTTCGAAACTCAGTGTCGCATTAAAAATTCACACACACAAAGTAATCAAAATATATGTGCTCATTATCCACTGCGGTATCAGTACTCAACGTTCGAATAATTTTTAGTACTACGCAAGCAATGTAAATTGTACATTATGACGTCGCTGCTGTCATCATTGCTGTCACGAGTAATGTGTTTTGTTTTTGGGCATATTGCTGCGACACCGGCCACGCCCCCTTGTCACATCTCCCATCATCATAGTTTCTGTGACCTGTGACTGTACCTAAATGTTAGATGCTGAATAAAGTAATTCTATTCTATTCTATTTATTGCTAATCATGGCATGATAATTGTGGCGGAGTTTTGGGCTGACACTGTGTAGGTTTGTTGTCGACACGAAAAGAAGAAGATCATAGCATACAGTGTTATGTATATCTCACACTCAAATAAATCGACAAAAAATACTGTTTAGAGCTATGATATACAATTTTTCGCACGTTTCCAGAATTCGTCTTCTCGCCGTCAGACCGACGGTGTCACGTGCCCTCGTCACGCGGTGTTGTTTGTTTATTTTTTTATTAGCCTCCGTAAGGGCGAATGTGCATGTGAATTATTCACGTAGATCGAATGTGTCGGCGGCTTTACGTAACGTGAGTCTTCGATTGGCTGTTTTATAAGGTGAAGGTTGGTTGTTTGGAAAGGTCGTGGCTATGGAAAAACAGCTCAGTTAATCTTACTAAAAAAGGATTTTTGTCTAGTAGGAATGACGTGGCGGGTTGTCTCGGCTTAATACATTAAACAATAATAAGTAAAATCTAAATATATATAACTCAATGGTGACTGACTGACTGACATAGTGATCTATCAACGCACAGCCCAAACCACTGGACGGATCGGGCTGAATTTGGCATGCAGGTAGATGTTATGACGTAGGCATCCGCTAAGAAAGGATTTTACGAAACTCCACCCCTAAGGGGGTAAAACGGGATCGCGTACGAAGTCGCGGGCGGCCGCTAGTGCCAGATATGAGCAATAAGTGTTTAACGTAAACGGAAAAGGCAGGCCTCCACTCAGTGGACTGACGATCTGGTGAAGGTCGTGGGAGCCACCTGGATGCGAAGACCAGTCGTTAAGAAAATCCACGGGGAGGTCCAGCAGTAGACGACATTAGGTTAAAACAAGAACGAATGATTATAACAAGACTGACATATTTCATGTTCAAAATGGAAAATGTTATTTTTCATAAGAATGAACTTCCAAAAATGAAAACACACTTTTATTAAATAAATACTGGTACCTACATCGTTGCAAAAACAGTGGCTCATAATAACAATCCTTTTGACTTATTCCACGAAATCACACACAATGTTTTATGAGACTTGATTCAACATAGAAGTGACATTTACATAAGAATTCAAATTGTGTAGAGGTGAAGCCATTCTACCAAAAGAAGAATAATAGTAGTTCTTAGAATCTTTTATGTAGACTTACAACCTTGTCAAGCCTTGAAAGTGCTTTATAACTGGCATAATGTGACATAATAACAAATGCTACATACATTGTTCAAATTAATTTTAACAGGTTTTAACGCGATACGTATTTGCCTAACATTTACTAAAGTTTAAAAATAATGAATAATGTTCAAATTGTGTAATCCCCGTATTCACAAACCAGCAGTGGAAGTCTTTCAGCTGAAACGAACGAACGAACTATGAGGTCTCACAGTGCGCGTGACGCACAGGGTGACATACGAACTAATCACAGAGTTCTATTCAACGCTGTGCGTTCGACTTGCTACTTCACTTAAGTAAACATCGTATGTGAATACGGGCGTAAGTCTCTTTGGTCTCTCATGCTCTTATGCAAATAATGAATTATTCGAAAAATACTCTACCTTTGTACATGAGCTCCTTAATTTTGCTTGAAAAATTTTAAAGTTCTTGAAATCGATAATAAATTCCCACATTCGGCCATTTCAAATATCTTATTTAACACAGCCATTGATTCGTTTTAAAATAATAGTGCATTGCCTTGGCATAAAATTTATCGGTATAGATATGTCACGGTTTATCTGCTGGAGCAAGATTTACTTGTTTTAGGGTTTTCAACTTTAGAAATCATATTAAATTAAAATTACCTAACTTGTGAAATTCACAGAAAAATTTATATGTGAATGAATGATAGATATAGCAAAATCAAATCTTTGTGGAAATCCTTGGGAGAGGACTTTGTCCAGCAGTGGACGTCTTTCAGCTGAAACGAATGATATAATGTAATTTTGATTCTATCACTATTGGTCAATTTACGTCAAACACTGATTAACGGAAAGAGTCACTCAAAACTCAATTTTAAACCAAGTATTAATAGTGATGAAGATGATGAAAATAGGTTTTTTTTATTTATTTAACAACTAAAAAGACAATTACAAAGGGTTACATTTAGATAATTCACAATTGGTATATTCACATACAATTACACACCAGTAATACAGTTAGTAGTTAGATACTTACTTACTTCTTGTCAACAATGTTCATGGTAATTAAACCAAGAACCTCTTCACTGACATCTAATAACCTAACTTATACACTATACCCAACGATCACATTCTTCAAAAATATCAGAGATTGACGTCCGTTTTCACAAACATTACTATGAGGTCTCACAGTGCGCGTGGACGCACAGGGTGACACACGAAACAATCACAGAGCTCTATTCAACGCTGTGCGTTCGATTTGCTGCTTCACTTAAGTATGCATCATTTGTGAATACGGTCGTACTATCCGTTCGCTTTAAGTTTGCCGCTGGCGATATGACGTCACTCGAAGGGAATCGTCTATAACTACATACTAGCCCTTTCGGACCCGCGCTTAAACTAGAAAGAAATTTGTAATTTCGAAAATGAATTTTAGGTAATTTGGGGCTGCAGATTACGAATCTGCTATAATTTTCCAGATTTTCCGCCGCCATCTTGGAAAATTCATATACCAACAATTGTATCAAACTGGGCCCTTCACTTCCCACGTACAATTGTGAGGGTCAAAATTGTAAGGGTTTTGGAAATTTTATCAATGGCATGTATTCCGAAAAACGTATTTAAAACCCGTAAGGAATAAAGAGGTTTCAATTTTATAGCAATATTTGCCATTTAATATTGATTTGTGGGCAAAACCATCTGTTCCATGAGCTCAACAGTAAATATAGCGCTCGAAATATTCTTATGGAGTTTTAATATCTCCTGGATCATGAACAGCATCTCCTGGAAGATGTTGACGATTGAAGGACTTCGTCTGCTATGCCGCTTGCATACTCAGAGGTATGTATCGTCATGAATGTCTGAGCCTTCATCAGAAGAAGAGGAGTAGTTCATCTGAAGTAGCCGAAACTAGCTTTTGTCGTTGTCATCGCTCTCATCCCGAGATGCATTGAGCATCTCTGCGATAGTAGCGTCGTTTAAAATCGGAAACATGGTGCAGAAACCATGAAAAATTATTAATTATGAGAAACTTAAAATACGCATAAGGTATTGTAGGGCCCACGTCGATACAATTGTGTCAGTAAAGTTCGTTAAGCCGTTACGCCAAAATCTTTGCTTACAAGTAGTCACTGTTATCACAAAAAGATGCTATTTTTATCTATTTGTCTAATTAATAACTTGTATATTACTACAATTACAAAATAAAACCATAGTAGGTACTTTCTTTCGCCAAGTCGGGGAGCGCAATCAGTCATGAACTGTACAGGTTGTAACCTGCTCACCAACTGCACTTCGGACAAAATTTGCACGGAAGGTGAAAGAACGCATCCCGCACAATCGTACGACACTCAGCCCATCCACTTCCGATGTAAAACTAATGAGATAATCTCGATTTTGTAACCCGCACAATTGTATTGGAGCGGTCCGAAAGGGCTAGGGCACTATTTAAGTTGTGAGCCTCGACAACATAACGTGTTGTTAGACGACATCTGATACTTTTAATGAAAAGTTTGATATTTTTGACTACAACCTTATTCAAAACTTTTTATCATTTGAGCACGTTTTGTATTATTAACATTGAATTGAAAATTATCTTGACTACAAAAACATGGAATTGACTTGCGGAAATTTTTGCGCGACTATTTATTATGACTTTCGACGTGGTTAATCAATACAAAACTGAAGCGGTCAGCTAAATTTCACTTTTGGTGATAAAGATCTATCCTTTACCATTGTAAAACGCTAGTTTAAAAAGTATAATATTGTATGTCATTGGCTCACCAGTGAACTTTGCGAAAGTCGTCCAAAATGACTAATAGTGGCGGAAAACATTGATGTTGTCAGAAAAATTGAAGAGAAACCTCGTCATGTGATATATCGTAGGATTGAGATAATCCTAAGCATTAATTTCACTAGCAGTAATAAAATATTGTATGACCATATTATGGTTAATACGTTTTTTTCTCGCTGGATGTCACAAAATTTTTCAAACGCTCAATAGGACGCTTGTGTCGTTTAATCCTTGGAAATGTTTGATAAATACGTTTAAAAAGATGTAAAAGCCGTTTTTAAAATTGTGACAGTTGACGAATTAAGGATCTATGTATAATGATCCTGAAAATAAACAGCTATCGACTATGGAGGTGTTTTAAGATGAACCAATTCCAACAAAAGTCCCATGCGCTCGGAACACTTTGAAACTTACGGTCGCCTATTTTTCCGAAACATCCGATTATATGACAGAAACGTTACTAGAGAAAATTAGAATGGTTAATTCTTAATAGTAAACAGCCACTTTTTTTCCAAAAGTCTTCAGTTTAATAAAGGAAACTGACCAGCATAGTCGAATCGCCATTCGTGACGAAAATGTGAGCTTTTACACGTCTCGTCAAACAACTGACTATTTGAACACTCAAAATATGAAATAAACAGGTCCAACGCTACGAAATTCTTGCTTGGAATCTAAACACTTCTTTTGGTACCCATATATTAAAATTAAACGCGTGAACAGCGATTTATGTAGCCAGAAGCAACTGTCGGTGCGGTCAAAAACCATGCTTTGAAGGTGCCTCAAGCTGAGTGGAAAAAATGCTATGAAAAGTGTTTCAGACACATTAAAAAGTACATAAATCATGAAAGACAATACCAATAAACGCAATCAATTCCATTTTAATAATAAACTACTTTGTTTTCATAGTTAGGCTCACAACTTAAATAGTGTCCCACGTATTATAACAAACTATATTTAAAATATTTTTTATTTATTATTATTGATAAAAATTGTGTATTTGCGTAATATAAGACACATTAATTGCGTTTAATCATTAACTATTTGCTTTAAAAGGAAAGTTCTCGAGTGGCGACCACGGGCTGGAAGACGTAGCGTGGGCAGGCCTCCTACTAGGTGGACCGACGATCTGGTAAAGGTCGCGGGAAGAGCCTGGATGCGGGCAGCGCAGGTCCGTTCATTGTGGAAAACCTTGGGGGAGGCCTTTGTCCAGCAGTGGACGTCATTTGGCTGAAACGAACGAATTGCGTTTAATCGCGGTTGGGGGAGGGGAAGCGCATTCTACGGACCGGCAAACTTAGCGCGAACGGGTAGTAAGTATTTTTCTGTGTGAATCTCACAGCAGCCAACCCTACAAAAGTCTATAAGGTAAGGCGAATGGGTTCCCATTTGAGAACCTATAAATACTTGATCGCTAGGGATTGCATCTGCACCGGGTCTGGATGCTTGCGACAGATTCAAGAATATCCTGCAAATGGATCGCTGATTGTGATATTGGATTGTAATGACCTGTAGCAATTGATTTGCTGGTGAAACATTATTTTTAGAATGATTTCTTCCTCTTGGGTAATGAGACATTGTCAGGTGTATGGAGTGGAGGACATTTAAAGTACACTTTCCAGTACTAAGTGTCCTCCACTCCAAGGCAGAGTTGTTGGTGGACGCCTCACACTACAGTGTGAGGCGTCCACCAACTTACAACTGGGGATTGCCTCTGCACCGAGTCTGGATGCTTGCGACAGATTCAAGAATATCTTGCAAATGGATCGCTGATTATGATATTGGATTGTTATGACCTGTAGCAATTGATTTCCTGGTGTTACTTTTAGAATTATTTCTTCCTCTTGGGTAATGACACATTGTCAGGTGTATGAAGGGGAGACCACGTGCCGGAAAGCGCATCGTGTGACGTCCACCAAAAAGTGGATAGACGACCCCATAAAGGTACCGATGGATAAAAGGCGATGGATGCAGGCACCTGCCAACTGGACATCACTGGAGGAGACGTATGTTCAGCAGTGGATATCCTGTGCTTGGAATGATGATGATTGTCAGTTGCTCCATGGTAAATTTGAGTTTTCAAACCTCATTTTTCTTTGTAGGACCTAACTAGAGGAAGATTTGGTCTACACTTGCCACTCCGTCTAAAGCGGTTTGATTTACGTTCACAGGATAAAATAATAGTCAAAGAGAAAAACACTTCTGAAAGAATCCAAGCCAAGTTGACAGAGTCACTTTTTATTTCTTTTAGTCTTACTGGTAACAAACATTTCAAATTATTCGCACAAATAATTAAAATAGAGACATTAATTTTGATATTTGTAACCAAATTGTTCAGCAAAATAAAACCGAGAATAGCACAAAGTGTTATTGTGGAATCGTTTTGGGCGATAACCGCACTAAAATTAATTATTGATACCCCTTTATGAACGGCCATGTTTTATTCAAATGAACGTTTTAATTTGCGTTATATTCCAATTTGTAAACTGTATTTTGAATATTAGTTTGCAACATGTAGCTTTTAGCCCGTGGAGCGCAAAGTTTACTTACGATAGAACACGTTTTTTATCGTCACATGCGCTTAGTGTTCGTCTAGTTAGAGTTAGCTACCATCGGCTAGTTAGCATAATGTTTCTCACACAGATTACATAATGAATTTAAATCAATGGCAATAACTCATAACTTTGATTATCACTCTATAAATATAGATAACCCATTTTTTCTTCGTTTAGATTTGAATGTGATTGACCGACGTTCTGGCAACGGTTGCAGGAAGCACCTGCAACCGTTGCCTGAACGTGGAAAATGATTATGTAATCTGTGCGGGAAACATTGTACGGATTAGCCGATATTCGAATATAATAATGAAGTTCAAAAAAAGTATTTTATAGCTTAACATCGTAGCCACATAAATTATTTAATCGATGAACTTGAGATTAAGACACAATGCGGATTTAGTTTGAATAATTAACTAGGCAGCTAACTGGTATCTACTAGATAATCGAATAATTGGTAGTTACTGTTATAGATGACAGTAAGTAGGCTTATTAGCTCGACCAAGACAATTGGAATCTGATACAATTATGATAATTACTACAATGATTTATGTACTTTATAATTCAATACATCGTGATGTTTATCTGATTAAAATCAAATGAAACTTATTTCAGAATAAAATTTCTCACGTTGATCATACTACGGTGTAAACTCTTTGTAAGGTCACTTGATTTATTGACAAACTCTTTATAACGTCGAAATTATTTGACTTTGTTGATTTACCTTGTTTTCTATCCACTTTGTCGTGTCACCATATTTAACGACACTCTCAACGAAAAATGCTCAGTCACATAAGTGTCGTTATAATTATAGAGTTAATACAATATTAATTCGATAGAATCTTAAAAAACTAAGCTTGCACTGACTACAGTTCAACCCATAAATATCTCGTAAATTTTAAACTTGCATTGTGATCGCTTCAAAACTAAAAATAAGCGAACATTAACTCCAAAATTACATTACGTTTTAACAGCGAATAACAAGCCTTGGGGAGTGGTTGAGAGCTGTTGTGGGAATTGTTTCATCACTATGAGCACTAAATTATTCATCACACACCAACATACTTTATATGCGTACAGTCGGCCGGAGAAAAGTTTTACCTGGTAAAGGAATAGTTTTAGTTTTTTTTCTAAATAAATTTTTTTAGTTGCCAGTAGGAATGAGATTAGATGCTTTAATAAAACAAATGAATTGGAACCAGTTTAACAATACACAATTTATGAATTTGTTGGTGTTATTTATACTGTGTAAAACCTCAACTAATGAGGTCTTGTTCCCACTGAGACATCCCGTTTTTTGCAGTAAGTGTTTTTTGCAGGATACGTTCAAACAAACATTACGTTTGCAGTGTCCGCAAATAACCGATCACTTCGAATTTGTAATTTGGATTTTAAACACACAATAAGTATGTATTGTTCACACGATAGTCCAGTTTTGGGTGATTCTGCATTACTAGATCCTGCAAAACTGGATGTCCTAGGGAATAAGCCTTAATGCACTTACCATGAAAAATCAATAATATGTACCTTTACATTACAAGTACAGCTTTAAGAAATTATATAACACATCTGATAAAGCAGGAAGGCGCTGGATGCAGGCCGCTACCAACCGTGAGATGTGGAAGTCATTGGGGGAGGCCTATGTTCAGCAGTGGACGTCCTGTGGCTGAAATGTGATGATGATAACACATCTAATAACACTCAAAAACGCCTCTATTCCTTGCGTAATACGACACATTGCTAGATGTGTTAATTTACCAAACAATAAAGCCGATATCCAGCCAATAACCGAGTTAGCGCGGCGTAAAGCGGCTTATCTTTACGCGCTCCGGCGCACTTACACTTAATGGTATGGTTTAATGTTATATCGATTTGTGTAATGAAATCGTGGTTTTGGTAGAAGAAAGTAAGTCGTAAAGGTGTATGAAACGTATCTGATCCGGATGAAGCAGTCCGTTTGCATTTCGCCTTGCACTTAATTACAACTTTAAAGTAATAATTATTTTTTATAAAAGAACTAAAACACACTTAAGTTAAATCAAGAATAATTTAAAAGCACAAGCACTGGAATTACTGAAATTGTTAAAAAAGTATAAATTATAATGACACGCTTTATATGTTGAGACTTTTATAATAACTTAGTACCAACAAAAGTGGTTAAAAAGTAATAACAAAATAAAAAAAAGTCAAACAGTGTTGAAAATTTTTTTCAGTTCTCGTGATGTTCAAAAAGTATGAAAAAAAATTAGCTGTTTATTATACGCCTGAACTGATTTTTTAAAATCAAACTTGAAACTGTAAACAGAATAATATTATAGATAATGATCCTGAAATACATTTTCAGTTGTAGATTTTCAGACAACGTTTTTGAATTCAAAGAACACAACTTGGTAAAACGAGGAAAATAAACTAAAAAAATAAAACTTCGGATAATTAAGTTTACTTTTCGTCGTTACACAGAATAATGAGGTCAATATCCTATTACAATACATGAACTTCAGCGAAGTTTCAGGAAAGAAATACTCAGAATACAAACAGAATACCCAATGTTTTTATGTTTTCAATGAACCTTTTTTCCATCGAAAAATTCCCGCTAAATCGAAACGTTTGCGCAAATATTTTTCTGCACAACAAAAAATCTACAAATTGCTTATCATAGGTATACATAATGGAGATTTCATTGAAATTTAAATGTCAGTTAATCACGTCTTTTTTGCACAACATCATAACCTCGAAAAGTTGTGTGATCATGTAGAAAAAAAGAGTAAATTAAAAATTGTTTATATCAATATCACTATTCCAGTAAAATGATGGACTATTCCCACATTGAGTTTTCCTGTAGAGTAGAGAACAGTAATTTACTAAAATGTGCCCAAAATAATTAATATTTTATAACTTTTGTTTCAGGTAAGAACCATTATCGTCAGGTCAATTTCAGTCCCCATCGACAACCCTCTATAATGAAATGAACAAGAAGCAAATTGAAAATTTGAACTACAAGTTCAGGTAACAAATAACCTAAATGTTCAACAATTTTCCGCTGAACTGTACATCAAACCCTTTCATACCTAATATAAAACCTAGCCTACGTTTTCCGACAAAGCCTTCTGATTAAATTCGTCGCTAGGTTTCCGAGTGCCGGGATATTCTTGAGTTTTATGGCCACATTTAAATGAGATATGACGCAATATTGAGTTGCATAGACTAGACAGGTAATCTACTTTAAGGATTACATACAATATGCGTGGCTAGGTTAGTAAAAAAAGACGGGGACTTTTTTTACCGTTTAAAACACATTAAAATTATAAATTCTTTAACAGATTTCCAATTTTATGGGTTTATGAGAAGATTTAATATTAATTGGGGAAGTGTGGTATTTTGTGGTGCAATCAATGAACAATAAATTAGCTTTGTAAGATAGCATAATTGTTCATTCAACCAAAATAGAAACGATAAGTTATACTCGGTAACATAAATTATCTCGATTGAGAACCTGATTCTTAGACAGAGACAGTGGGTCTAACTGACTGTTCTAGAAAGATAGCTCTAGTTCTATTTGAGCTAAAGATTGAGACAATGTAAAGGCTTTCTAGGGCAAAACTATTAAATTTTTCTTAGCCTACATACGACATATTGTAATAAATTACGCACATTATACCGATTTAGTATCGACCGATTCTTCATACAAATAAGAATCCCGTCCAACTATCGGCCAACTAAAAGTCGTTGGTCTGCGCCTAGGCTAAGCTATTCTTTTATTTTTTTACTAGCTTTCCGCCCGCGGCTTCGCCCGCGTGGAATTTTGTCTGTCACAGAAAAACTTTATCGCGCGCGTCCCTGTTTCAAAAACCGGGATAAAAACTATCCTATGTTCTTTCCCGGGACTCAAACTATCTCTATGCCAAATTTCATCAAAATCGGTTGCGAGGTTTAAGCGGGAAAGCGTAACAGACAGACAGACAGACAGACAGACAGACAGACAGACAGACAGAGTTACTTTCGCATTTATAATATTAATATATTATATATAGTTGGGATCAATTGTCAATTCTTAAGACTTACATAATGGTCTGTACAAATAAAAAAAATGTACAGTCGACAGCAAATTAAGCTATACATTTTCGTTGCAAACTCGCCCCTATCGCAACTACGTAAGATACCGCAGTGTTTACGTTGACGTGCTGTCGACCGTACTTTGTGACCGCTACCGCAAAATGCTCAGAAATGCGCCACCTATCTTTTTAGAGCAGCCTTGACACACTTCTCCAAGCCCAGGTTAAGCCATACCTCGAAGGGGTGATTCCATCATATCTATGTTGTTTTTATATAAGATGTTTATTACATGCTGGTGAATTGAATCTGCCCCACGGGATTTTGAGCTCTACCTGTCAAGGGCATGGTGGAAAAACGACGATATTCACTTGACACAACCCGAGATATCAGATCCAATTTCCTGATACAAGAGTGTGTTAATAATACGTTTCCATTGTACGTCTTCTTACGATAAGAAAACATCTTTGTTACATTTTAAATATTTGGAAACAGTTGTAATGTAACTCGCCATATTTTTTATTATTACGTGTCTGTTTTCCTATTTTTTTAAGTTTATAACACCTTTCCGCGATCTTCAACAGATCGTCGATCTATCAACGCACAGCCCAAACCACTGGACGAATCGGACTGAAATTTGGCATGGGTAGATGTTATGACCTAGGCATCCGCTAAGAAAGGATTTTACGAAACTTCACCCCTAAAGGGGTAAAACGGGATCCACGCGTATGAAGTCGCGGGCGGCCGCTAGTTCTAGTCAGTCCAGTCAGTGTTCTGCCCTTTTCAGGGCAGTGTTTACATTGAGCTCTTTGCTTTTTGCATCGCTGCGACACACATCATGCAGGAAGTATTCTTCCACTTGTAACTGTTTTTGTTTGTTTTATGCATGCTTATTGTATAGTATTCTGCTGTATTTTATTATTTTCTTAATATTGTTATGCTGCAAATTTACTCTTCATGTGTGTTAAGTGTATGCAAATAAATGATTTATCTATTTATCTGTCTACTAGCTGACCCGGCGAACTTTGTTCCGCCTTAATGGCAGTAAATAAGCAGACTTTTTTTAATTTCGAACGGGATAAAAAGTATCCTATGTCCTTCTCCTGGCTCTAAACTACCTCCCTGACAATTTTCAGCTAAATCGGTTCAGCCGTTCTTGAGTTATAAGTGGAGTAACTAACACGACTTTCTTTTATATATATAGATAATAGATGTAGTTATAAAAGGATGACGTGATAGGATGGAAACTTATACACACATATAGAGCACGTTGTCTCCAAAATTGGAGCTTTAACATTTCCCCTCGAGGGTGAACAAACTTCTATTTTCAGTTACATCGTCTTCTTTAAATTGCGTAATTTCAGGAGCACAATGTCTTTATGTAGAAGATAGTGAGTGCATTAAGTTGTTTTAGTATATAACTAGCTTTCCGCCCGCGGCTTTGCCCGCGTGGAATTTTCTCTGTCACAGATTAACTTTATCGCGCGCGTTCCTGTTTCAAAAACCGGGATAAAAACTATCCTATGTCCTTTTCCGGGACTCAAACTATCTCTATGCCAAATTTCATCAAAATCGGTTCAGTGGTTCAGTTGGCGTGAAAGCAAGACAGACAGACAGACAGACAAGAGTTACTTTCACATTTATAATATTAGTATAGATTAAGCGGTCACAGAATAGACCCTGTATAATACCACCAAAATTTATTGCAAGTTACAAAGTAAAGTAAGGCGACAATAGCAGTTTTCAGTATTGGTTAAAGGTCAAGAGTTTGAACTTCATTGTCCGCTGGACAATTCATCACCATCGCGGTTGGTGGCGGCCTGAGTCCTTTTATACTACTGGACTATTAAGATGAACTTACTCATACTTAATATGGCTTAACTGGAGGAGGTAATTTTTATACTAATTACAACTATTCTAATTAAAGAAGTCGGTTAAAAAAGAACCATCAGCCAAAATTTGATATTATTGCGTCACCATCGAAAGTACGAGTACATGAAAGTGAAAATTTTTCAGCACATTGTTCCACTCATACTCGTATAATTTCTGAAAAAAACTTGTACTCTAGACTTAACTTATGTTTAACACTTCAACTATTCTGAGTATAAGCAGGCCTGTTCATCTCCGCGAGTTTACATCGAAAACAAAACACGCACGATGGCCCACCTACAGGATACTATTCGACAAGGCCTCACATACGAGCGAACATTGACTCACGCACGCGTATTCTTGTGTATGATGGAAGAAAATAAAGAAAATGGTGTACTAAATACTGTGCAGAATTTAACTGCCTAGATAATAATAAAAACACAGAATGTAATTTTTTAAGTTGCCTCAAGACACTGAGAGGTAAATAAGTAGTTAATATTATTCATGATAATTCATGCTAAATCATGTAGGTATTTCCTCCGCCATTTTCCGCAGTTTGGCACCTCACGTCACATCATTTTACCGAAGTCAGCCCTATAGCTTCGGCGCAGTGCCGATCACTGACGTTTGTCAACAAAATGGTGGTTGACTCTTGAGACAGGCTAAATTACACCATATTGTTAATGACATTGAGCATACATTTTTTTAAATACCTTTGCGAAGTAAAATTTCTGTACGTAGTAGGTACTTATTATTATTCTGTGGTATAAGGGGCTCAGACTTTCCTTGGCAATACAAACAGCGGCAATCAGACGTATCAAATACCACGTCAGCCCGCCAAATTTCACTTATGGCGGGAAGGTTCTCGATTTTCCGCTATATTGGAAGAAAAGGGTATATTGATTACCTCTGCCCAATATTGTGCCTTCATTCAGACGTATACGGTCAACGTTCAATGTGAGATGTCTATTTCTGATCAAGAGATATTGGCGTTAAATATAATTTTGGATAGGACGAGCTACCTTCCAAGCATCGTACAACTAATTTAGGATGTAATAACATAATCTTGTATTGTATTTTCTTAACCACAACAGGGAAACTTTTGGCTGGCATCTTATCTGATGGAAAGTGATATTCAGGCTGAAGGTAAAAGCAAGAAACACCTGGAATCCTAACCACAGAGGAACCGTTTATTTATATTAGCTGTGCCCGCGACCTCGTACTTACCTACGCGTATGTAGTTTGAATAATATTTCCCGTTTTTGCAACGTTTTTCTATATTGCTCCGCCTCTATTGGCTGCAGGATAATGTTATATGTATAGCCTAAAGCCTTCCTAGGCTATCTAATACAAAAATATTTTTTCAAATCGATTTAGTACGTAGTTCCTGAGATTAGCGCGTTCAAGCAAACAATAAAACTCTTTATAATATTAATATAGATTGTCGACCTTATCACTTATATACACACTTATACCTACACACGGGTGAAGCCACAAAAGCTCTCACAAAATCATTCAAGTAAACAAAAAACAAAATGGCGGAATATTGAATTGGAAGCACCAATTACCAGTGTGAGTACTCGTAAACGTTCGATCGTAGTTTTTGAAGTATTCCGTGGGTAAATACGCGCTCTCCGGTTTCCGGATCGGTAAAATATTCATAGCTTTTTTTAGAATCGCAAATCACCAATTTGGATGAAATTCGTTATGGTGCGCGTCGTCTCGTTTCGCGGAATCGATGATAGTTTGGGTTGGGATTAGTCGTATTTGGTGTAATGGTAGATGGAGTAGGTGTATTGAAAATCACTATTTGAAAATGTGTGTCTCAATGTTTCATTTTTATAAACGAATTCATAGATTATTTTATGAATCTATGAATTCGTTGGAATTATTTATTGCACACCACATTATTAATCATAATATCTTATTTCATAGGATTATCTTTTATTAATGAAATGAGAATTTTCAACCCAGTCTACTGTGTACCTACCATGAGTTTACATTAGGTGTGCTCGCTAGCGAGTACGTCAAAAATCTCTATAAAGATTTTATTTCTTGAAAGTAGCCGCTAGGGGCGCTGCACAATATGTCATACAATTAAATGTCATTTTTTACGCAGTCGCTAGCGAGCACACCTAACGTAAACTCATGGTAAGCACACTGTTCGATATAGAAACACACTCTCTATTTACTTCTGAACGAACTTGCTTTATGAAAAATGATAGAAAATCATTATTGATAAAAATAAATGAAATAGTGGCCGTCACTGACTAAGTTCATAATAATTAGCGTGAGTTATTATTGTACAACTCTCACAACGAAACTCACTGTCCTTTATATCACACATTACTTAAATGCTAACCCACACCCAATAATTATCAAACAATCCGAAGAAGTAATTAAAAACGTGCACCACAATAAAAACACATTAAGCACGAAACCAAATCAAAACGAGAAAAAACAACCCACGTGTCTATGCTTCGGACGTGTATCGTCAACTTTATGATGAAGTTCGAGGGAATTAATTAAAGACTTCCGAAGCTCGGCACGTGCAAAGTTTAGATTACCGTAACACATTCGGACGAAGTTTCATAAAATCAGCCAAGCAACTACTAATCCCTGAAGTGTGGTTAATAACATTGAATCAACTTCACCTGCGTTGTTATTTCACTTATTAACTAGTGACAGTAAAAATAATGAGTAAAACGGATAAACTAAAACCGGCCAAGTGCGAGTCGGACTCGCGCACCGAGGGTTCCGTACCATTGATTTATGAAATTAAAATTATTATTTTTTATTTCAGTTATTAGTATGAAAGATTACGCGGTAATAAGCGGTTTACGATTTACGAGGTATTAAAAAAAACTACTTACTAGATCTCGTTCAAAACAATTTTCATGATAAGATAACATTTCCACAAAGACCGGTCCTGCGCCTCCCACGACCTTCACCAGATCGGCGGTCCACTTAGTGGGAGGCCTATCCACACTACGT
This sequence comes from Ostrinia furnacalis, assembly GCF_004193835.3. Taxonomy (NCBI): domain Eukaryota; kingdom Metazoa; phylum Arthropoda; class Insecta; order Lepidoptera; family Crambidae; genus Ostrinia; species Ostrinia furnacalis. The sequence goes on from NW_021134786.1 coordinate 35,404, forward strand.
CTTCCGGCTCGTAGTCGCCACTCGACCGCAGGACCGGTCTTTGCGAAAATCCTTGGGGGAGGCCTTTGTCCAGCTGTGGACGTCTTTCGGCTGAAACGAACGAAGATTACATTGCGTTACAATTTTATTTAACAAAATTCACACTTCATTACGGTTAAATCGCACCCTTAATAATGAATGGGCACAACTCCAAAATTCAGTTTTTTGGGAAAAGCCAAAAAACCAATCGGCGGATCGCGGTTTTTTACATAATTGGCTCTAAAATCTTTATTTTATCAGCTACAACTTTCAAATTAAGCATACTTCATCACTGGTATCTGTTATATAATTTGACATGAGACATTTTTGAAAATATTGATTATGAGTATGTAAAAAAATTGTTTAAAAAAATATTTCAAGTTAGGCCTTTATTTTACTATTTCTGTTGTTGTGATTTTGGGTATTACTTGTACTTGTGCCCATCTAATCCTTAGGCTGAATTGTTTTATATGGCATATTCCCTAATATTGCTCTCTAATATTTAAAAATAAGTGTATTATTCGATTTTTACATTGATTTACGCCCAATAACATTGGGGACAGTTATTGTGCGGTATAGTAGCTTATAGCCAATTCAGTATAAGAGTAGGGTGCTGAATACTAGAAAATTATTAGATATGTCGAATTAGATTAAAATAAAGACTATTAGCTATTTCTCTGAGAAAACCGACATGAAAATACTAATTTTATGCATTCAAAATATTTTTACTTAGATAGATAGGGACTCTTACCCTATAAAAAATATGCTTTTTATCAAATAAAGAAAAAACCTACAAAAACTTTTTCTGTAAGGTTTTCTGTTATGGATTTGTTCAGGATAATCACTTATTAAAGTCCAACAGCCAGTACCTTGGTATCTTTTTTCCACTATCCTGCTGTCCTGGTGGAAGGAACCGTTCTCCTTGTCCCTTACTATAATCACCCACATTATGTGGGAATCAGTTCAAATGGCTATTGTAAAAAATACAATTTAATACTCAAATTGGCGTGTGTAATTTTTGAAGGATTTTAGCAACCAATTTTGAACACAAGAATATCTATTCTGGTGTTCTAACATTCCCCAAAAAATATTTTACTACTAAAGCACCTTAGCCATGCTTCAGATTCAATTTGTGTTATATGGTTTACAAATACAGTCTTTTATAAGAGCACGGATTTGCAGTCCATCGAAGATAGCTGCTTTTAATTTTTCCGTACTCATCATCATTTTGCTTTTGATCATTTTAGTGATTAGAAAGCTCAATACATATCTTTGGCCCTCCAAATAGAAGCCCTTTACGTCCTGCTTGACTTCAGTATTGCAAAGAGTCTAGGTACACAAGGTTTACGACGATATTGGACACCCAATATTTATTATTTTGTACAATTTTTATCCCAGAGTATGCTTGGTTTGTTATCACAAACTCCGTGATCTTTTTTCTTTGCTTTTGTGTACAATATTTGCCACATATTAATAAAAACTGGTGTTAACACAAGATTACATTACGAACTCACATTTTTAAGACAAAAAGCACTTTAGAACTTAAATTTAGACAAACTGAAAATTTCAAGGTCTAATAGCTGATCAGTAAAATTGTAGTAACTTAATACGTGAAAAGATAATTTTAAAATAAATTCGATGTATCCTCAGTCCTCAGAATCTGAGTGATTAATTAGCATCAATTTATGTGACCGTAATAAATTAAAGAATATAATTATAAATTATAACACTAACATATTAAAGTAATTCACCTTTTGGCTGACTAGTGCGTTTATTCATGAAATAAACAAAGAAAAAAGCCAACCCGAGCCCCGAGCGAACGTTAATAGCCTTAACACGTAGGTATGTCTCTTATTTTATAAATCATTAGTTTATTTGTCGGGAAGTATTTCATAACCACCGCTTTATTTCTTAGCATCGCGATAAAACATTCTATAGGCTCCTAATCAACCAATAGGTATGAAAATTAATACCAAGAAGCAAATTACTTTTATAGGAGAGTTATAAATTTAACTACAAACACCCATCCATGGTCCGCCTAACTAAAGTTAAAGTTATATTTTATAATTTTCTATGATTAACGGGACTTTATCAATGTAATAAAAATGAAAATGTAACATATTATTAGAAATATATGGAATTAATTAGACTTAGCTCACTAACACTTACTTAAAAGTTTGTCACACAAAGGCACAACTCCAAATTGGACCACAGTCGCGGGGGCCGGATTCGACAAATATCGGCATGTCTCTGATTCAGCCCTTCTAGCGGGAAGATAGATGAAAGTATGGAAGGGGCACAAAATGTAGAACTCTTTAATCTGATCATTGTTTTCGATTTCTGTGAAAGCCATCTTGTAGAACTGACGAAAATATGCCTCTCTAGTACAAAAAGTAAAAAACCAAAAATTTTGAGTTGTGCCCCTATATTATTAAGGGTGCGAATTTTATTCGTAATCAGTAGAGCATTAAGTTTTTCATCGCATTAGTACCGGTTAACTGAATATTGGGTCGGCTGACTTGTGATCATTGATTTTTGACGGAACCCTTACTGTCGACCAAGTCAATAGCAAATTTGATGATTTTGTTGTAAATAGGCCAATATAATGCAGATTGCAGACTGTGTGAATAATTTTTAATTATAAACCTTGAGCATTTAGGTGCCTACTTATAGTTATAAAATAAAAAAATAATTTAAGACTCTATTGTCAGTATCATGTATCCTAACTTGCCTTTCTTACAGTCAAGCTAACTTAGATTAAATTAAAATAAACAGCAAAATACTGGAAAATTTCCATTGTAAAATGCTGAACAGAGAAAATAATCCAACTGCTTCATTATTAGAACAATGAAGACCTCCTCAAAGCAATTACCCGGTCGAGAACTGCAAAAAGCATTTTATAGGTTAGCGTTGATAGAGGAAATCTCGATAAACAACTACAATCTGGAAATAAGAACAAATCCCGTCTAAGACTGCTCGCAAAGAATTTAATCACAAGAAAAATAGCCGGGGTGGCAAAAATAATATGCGACCCCAAGCAGCGGCACTGATAGACGAGCCAGACTCGGGGTAAGGCTGGGGCTTTACGAGAGCGATGCTGATATTAACTTTTTATGAGTTTACTAGCAGTTTTTCGACAGACAGCACCGACGAGATGGTCGGACGCGGTGAGGAAGACGGTGGGCGGGAGTTTGCATCGTGCAGTCCACACAGCTTATGACCGCATTCTGTGGAGGAACACTATCTGTGGTCGCGATCCTCATCAGTGAGGGACCGAGGAAGAAGAAGAAAAAACACTGCGTTTGGTGGCAAAATATGTAAACTCAAAATTTTTGGATGAACTCTACTACTAGCTTTTCCTTACCTTAACTTCGAACTCCTCCTATGTTCCTCTGATTAATTTTGTTGCGGGTCCAATGACAGTTTAACTTTCCCTCGGGACAATCTTGACCTTCACTGGTTGGGATTTTATTGGCGGTCAAGTTGTAGATCCTGCTTACACAGGAGTTGCAGTGGTGGGAACGAGAGGTGGGAATAGTCCCGTTTTACTACTAGCTTTCACCTAAGATTATCGTTTTGAAGGATTAGTATAGCTTGTGTTCAACAGTCAGAGAAAGCAGCTTTTGTCTATTAAAGTAAGTAGGTCTTACTCGAAAAGTATTTTTCATAACATGCTATGAATGGATGGCATGAATAAATAATGAGTTTATTAAGGTAAAATCCTATGATTTAATTAAACAAATTTAATGTTTGTATCAGTTAAATTGCTTGTGACTCTTCAGTGAAATGTAATTTAAATTAAACGTGGCTAGAACTTTAATGCGTATAATTTTCAATTGCTTTACGTAAACTGATAGAGTCATCAAATAACATTTCACTGAAGATTCATAAATAATTTAATTATAAGTAAACATTCGTTGTATTTTTTAATTAAGACAAATTACAATCCCACCGCTCGTACTTAGCCATCGGCTCAGATTGCCTGTCACATCACGTACAACTAAGCTGCCGCGGCTTCGCCCACCGCATGAAAATAAGGCATCTTATACAGATGAAAATAAAGCATCTTATAGAGATGAAAATTTCCTTAAAACCCGAACAATGTTGTGGAATGAAATAGCAGTCACTGACCAGAGAGATTATCCTCGGCAGAGATTTGGGAAAGCCAGAGATAAAAACAGTGTGAGTAGGGGAGACTAAGGAGAGTTGTAACAGAGGTGAAAGTGTTCAGGATGCTGTTGGGATTGCCTCACTTCTGCGAATGTTTGCTCAGTCGCATACTGACGGCTTCTTTGCTGTCCTACGCAAGAAGACTGCCTCGTTTCTCAGTACGATACAGGCGAGCCCCAACAGTATCTTGAAGACCGTGGCGGAGAGGTGCGACTCTCCCATTATCCGACAGTTCGTTCAGCTACTTACCAAACAAGATGAGTAGTATTTTAATTATAATTAATAAATTAATAATTAATAACTAAATAAATAATTACTAACATAGTTGTATATGGCGTACATTTACTAACCATGTGGATCTTTGATGTCATAATAAATAAATTGAATTGAATTGAAAGTCAATTTCTCTAATCCTAATACCTGTTTATCAAGCTAGCAATTTCGCGATTCGTTGCTCTTTCGACATCCATTTCCGTGAAATTGTCAGATCGCTAACTGTCATAGGCGCCAAGGAATCGGCTTTGTGACAACTTACCTGTTACAATTTTCCTCGTAGTCCCCTAAAGTCCTTTGCTTCAGGATTGTCTTGCATTTTTAATCTCAGCCTGCAGTTGTTTCAAGTTCTTTGTCGTTTCTTAATATTCCGATTTGGATCAAATTGTTGCTGTAGTTTCTCACGAAATACTGTTGTTAGCAGTTCAACCTACCACATGATAGCAAACGCCAATGGACTTGGAATTTTTGTCTTTTAAACTTGGCTTACTATTTGAGGATATTATTTGATGTTTCTAATATAACTTTCATGTCGTCCATGCAAACTTGACATCCATTATGGACTTAAATTCTACCTCTAGACCGGATGGGATAGATGCAGCGGAAAATTGTAGAGAAATAAATAGAAACTACTCCAAAAAACTGATTTCAGATACGAGTTACTAGCTCAAATATTGACATAACCATCAGTAATTATTTATTGGGAGTTTAAAACGTAGGTGATTATTTTAAAAACAATGATAACATTAAACAACATTGTTAACTATAATCTAAATCTTTTCAGTTTCATTGTAAGACACAATCTAAAAGTAGCCGCGAACAGCTCACGCTTGCCTGATTTTTATACCGTAACTTAGTTTTATGACGGTTTTAAATAAAAATATTGACTCAATTTCGCGAAATACAAGGACCCGGCAATAAATCTTTGGCATAACAATGAAATACATTTTAGAACGCTAGTCACAATTCTAAAATTTATGGCACGCCTTTTTGTTATGGTTTCATTTCGCATAAAACGTTATATGGCTGTGTTTGAGATGGTGAGATTCGTTGGGTAGTTATAATTTTAATCGTCGCTTTTGTTTCGTGTTCTTTTTCTGGCTGCAGAAATGAGATTATGTTCTATCTTCACACAGTTTTTAAAGAGGAGAAATAATGTTTAACGTGATATTTCACTCGGAAAAAGCAGCATGTAGGATTATATTACATAACCTTTCATGTTTGATGACCGCTTTAATAACTGGGCTACTAAGCTTGTTGAATTCCAATCTAATTGAAATTATGAATACATTTATGTTTTATCATAATCGGTGTCAGTCAAGTCTATTGTAGTCTAATGCTGGCTCACTTATTACAAAGTACGAGGAATCTAAAGACTTTCTAAAGAAATCAGTAAAGAGCTTTTTTCATATAACCACTGCTAGAGCTTTTCATTTTGGTGAAGTCATCGGTCCATCGAGCCAGAGAGGTGGACATCCAACACTGTTAGCCGAGACGTAGTCTCCAACTAAGAACCATAACACTTTTCATTGTTTTTGCGATAATATACTTATGTTAGAAATATATAGTTTCAGAATATTTGGTTTTATAATAGGTTTACATTAAGGAGATGAGTTCAAAGAAGATTAGTATGTATTCGGCGCCAGTCTCTCGTCACTAGGAGATTACGTTATTATTTAGTCCGCACAAACACATTCGTATGCAGATAATGCAGTCTTAGTGAGGTGACAATGAATTTGGCTTTACTTAGGATTTTCTTCAAATAAAAAAAAATATAATGACTTCGTGATGGAGACCATGCACTCAGCAAACTGTTATATTACTAAACTGTTATGTAGGTTGTAGAGAAAGGATTATAACAGAAATAAATAAATAAATCATGATTCGTTCGTCTCAGCCAAATGGCTTCCACTGCTGGACAAAGACCTCCCCCAAGGTTTTCCACAATGAACGGTCCTGCGCTGCCCGTATCCAGGCTCTTCCCGCGACCTTCACCAGATCAACGGTCCACCTAGTAGGAGGCCTGCCCACGCTACGTCTTCCAGCGCGTGGTCGCCACTCGAGAACTTTCCTGCCCCAACGGCCATCTACGAGTACCACTTGATTTTAGCAATTCTGTTTGTCACTTCCGAATTAACCTAAAAAGAAAAGATGTTTTATAAGAAAGAAATAAACACTTTAATCAATCATCAATAGAAATTCTTTGCCCTAACCCTTTCCCACATTGTTATTTTTGGCGTTGGCTTAAGTCAGAAAAAGGCTTATACATATAACAACATTACAGAAACATTTTAAACCTAGTAGTTTTGGTTGGTTGTGTCATGCCATGGTCTCCCTACTCCGCGGTGATGGCGTAGACGTACTCATATCTAGACCAAATAAAACATAGATGCAGTTGGCTTGCTGAAGGAATATTCTGACGTCAGTTGCTTTTTTATAGCTGCTGTTGGATTACTATGTTTAGGATGGCATCGAATGAAACTTTGAGCTGCGAGAATATCTTTAAATTGTCACTGAACTGACTTACTAGAAGAAATTTGCTGTAGGGACTAGTAGTTTATAGAAATACAGACCCAGAACTAAACGGTGTGCTTACTGATGATCTAAATGGTCAGTAGATATAGATTGAAGGAGCTCGATTCTATACTAATATTATAAAGCTGAAGAGTTTGTTTGTTTACTTGAACGCGCTAATGTCAGGAACTACCGGTCCGATTTGAAATTCTTTCAGTGCTAGATAGCCCATTTATTGAGGAAGGCTAAGGTTATAAACCATCACGCTACAAGTAATAGGAGCAGAGCAAAAATGAAAAATGTTGCGAAAACGGGTTTTCACGCGTACGAAGTCGCGGGCACAGCTAAAACTAATCTGCAACTCACTATAATATTGGTAGAGTGATTATCATTTTATACAAACAAGAGTAACAGCGTACCTTCCCTATACTGTCGACCTTCCATCAGCTCGCACTAAGCGTTTCGCTAACTCTTTTATAATGCGAACAGCTAGGGACTGGAATTCGCTGCCTGCTGTTGTCTTTCCCGAGCACTATAATCCGGGAGTTTTCAAGAGAAGAGAAAATAAGGCAGGTACGAGTATGTTACCATCCTAGACTGCATCTCTCTTAGCATCTTAATGCGCTTGCGGTGAAATTACTGCCTTGTCGAGCATGAAAAAATAAAATGTTAGTATACTGCATCTTTTTACACTGTGCACACGATGACATAGTCCCACATTCGGCACACGTCCGTATGTAAAACATAATGCAGAATGCATAAATAGAAATCGCACCGATTCGTTACTTTGCGCGAGTTTTGCCATTTGCATAATTCATTTTAGTTGCTTTCCGAGCACTTAAGTTTTCACGTTTCTCGTGTTCTTATTGGTTGTGATTTATTGAGTTTTTTAACTTTTGTGCTTTTGCGCTCTGCATAGATTTATAATATCTGTACTAGTCATACTCGTGCTTATCCTTTCTACAGCGATACGGCTAAGCCTAGGCGCAGACTTTTTGTTGGCCGATAGTTGGGATTGATTCTAATTTGAATGAAGAATTGGCCGATACCAAATCGGTGTAATGTGCGGACTTCCATACATGCCCATACTGATTTCATTATATTCCATGGCTGCCCGACTAAACTATCGGGCGACAAAAATCGGTGGTCTGCGCCTAGGCTAAAGGTCATAGCAGACTTATCAACTCGGAAAGGGATCAACACCGTATCGCCTTTTGCGAGATGTCATCGCCTCTTGCGAGCTGTCATCGCCTTTTGCGAGCTGTCATCGCCTCTTGCGAGCTGTCATCGCCTCTTGCGAGCTGTCATCGCCTTTTGCGAGCTGTCATCGCCTCTTGCGAGCTGTCATCGCCTTTCGAGCGCTACCAACCGCGAGCCGAGGCGTTTACGTTACTGTGGATAAGTGTGCGTCGCAGTATGGAGTTTCATACAAAGTATACTGACTGCCTCGAGTTGATACGGTTACGATTCCTTTCCAGGTTGATAAATGAATCTTTAAAGAAGCTATGTTACTTGTTTAATGTTAACCTGCAGTGTACTGTATGTTATTGAGTTGGTACTGAAATAGTGTAGCTGTAACGGTTTCCTGGCCAAGACGTCTAACTTGCAAAATATGGGTAGGTAATAAATAACACTCAGGATTATCTTTACGTAAATTAATTACAGATATACAAAAAAATATTCAGTATAAACATAACCCTCTTTCTGGTACAGTCGGGTAAAAATAGATAATCACAGAAATTCAATCAATTTTGATAAAGCTTTATCAGGATTAAGTTCAAACAATGAATTTTAACACGCACGAAAACGGTTTATGTTTTCCCGACCCACCTAAAAATAATTGAAATTTAATATGTAAAACTATAATCACAACAAATTGTATGCTCAGTAATACTCAATTTATAGTTAACCCTTCGCCGTTATTGAAAGCAAACCTTTTGAGAAATTTATTAATTAACTAACCCTCTAAAACCCTTCAAATCTCTTGCCTTTTTGACATCAGTTACCAATCAGTAAATCCATTTATGTTAGATCTGGCATGTACATTTATTTAGATATAAGTTAATATGTATATAGATTAACATGTATTTTAATATATTGTGTCAGAAGATAGAAAGTTAATTAGCCCCTTGAGCGTCCACGAGTATACATTTTGGTAAGTTTTCTAGTAAAAAAAAATTTCATTGGAAAATTTCAAAGGAGATCAGCAAGTTGATTTTTTTCAGAGAAGACTCTTTCATAATGATGCCATGTTATTACTATGTGTATGTGTAAAAAATTGTTCTTCTAAAATGTAATAGTTATTGAAGTCATAGCTCGAGTCGCCGTAGGAGCAGCTAAGTTGATAATGTTCACATAAAACGACGACGTAGTCTACTTAGAGCACCCGCCCAAATAGCACCTTCACGAAAAGCACCTAGCACTAGTCTACATAGAGCCCCTATCGAAATCGCTATTCCTGGATTCAATTTTATTTATTTTTTCATAGAGAGGGAACAAAATATCTATAAATGCTCTATGTGGACTGCCAGGTGCTATTTGAGCGGGTGCTATAGCTACGTCCGGTTTGTGCGGGTGCTATTTGGGCGGGTGCTATAAAGTAGGTTACGTCAAAACGACGATCAAGGGAGAGTAGGATTTGCGCACAGAGGGTTCCATAATCTTACTCATCTCTCTACATCTCTTTTCCTATACATATTTGGAGATACGAGTTCCTTTTGAGTTACGGAACCCTATAAAGCTATGACACTGACAAAAGGCACACTGTCCACTGTGATGGATCGCGTTGTTATAAAATAATTTACTCAAAAATGCTCGACGCAATGCAGTAGAACGCATATGTGGAAGCTATAGATAAATGGTTTCAGTACCTACTCCAAAATAAATCTGAAAATATATGATTAACCTCAATGTATTAATATTCAATTACTGAGCCTAATTTGAATTTGATAGGAATCATTGACCATTAAAGATCAAAGGGCAAGAATAACCAATCAGCCTAATCCAAGTTTAACCGAGGCAAGGGAAGTTAAAAATAAATTGTCCCACGTGATTTCGGAACCCCCGGGTAGCAATTACGGGTAATTAACACGGTTCAATTAATTTTCATCGAGATTTGGTAATTGCTGATATACTAAAAAGGCGCAGGAGGCCCGCTCGTTAATATAGTTTTATGCAGTGAGAAGTAGGTATAGTTCTTGCAACTCACGAAGGCGAGTGAGCTTTACTTGTGTGTGTACGTGTACATGCACTTAACTGACATAACGATAGTGTAATGTCTATCAAAACTTTTGAAAAACGAACAGTAGCGAGCCACCACACATGTAAAGCTCACTCGCTTTTGTGAATTGCAACAGCTATACTTCAAACTGTATATATTCGTTGAAAAATACTTTTATGTGCTAAAAATAAAGCTTTTCTGATGTCTCTCTGTAAGTATGTGCGCTGAAACTGTATGTTTCTAAAAAACTACACACACAAGTCACTATTTGTCGTATATCATGCCTATACAGGGTGAAATTGAAATAGTATCCTTTTAAAATAAGACTTTACTTATAATACATAGTGCATTCTCCAAATATGAGACAAATCCAATGAGTTTTTTGTCTTTATTTTATTTATTTAAAGGCACAACCACAGAATACAATTCAATAAAATTACAATGATAACTTAACTATTTATTTATTTTTGAGAAGTGTAGTTTATGAGTTATTTTAAAGGGATGCCAATGATTTCAAGTACACCTTGTATAACCAGTATTTTGATGGAAACATTTGCGAAAGACCCATTTGATTTTGTTTTTGGTTAGTTTCTCTCGGAGAAAGCCTACTGTTTTCAATCTAGTTATATTGTAATTGCTAAAAAAAGGTCTCAATATCGGTAATAGGTTTATTATAGGTAATTGGATGTAATTGTATTTGGGGTAAAAGAAAATGAGCAATTACTTTGTAATCTCTTTTACTTCGGAATTCACTTTTTTCCACGTGTGATATTAAATATTTCACTTATCAATCAAACCACTTACTAAAACATTGAAAATGATATTCCAATTTCATAAAATTTCCAATAAACGGGCTCTATAAGTTGTGGAATCTAAATAAGAGATAACATGGCACGCACGAGAAATAAAAACTGTCAAACAACAATACTCCTTCACCCAACTTTCAGATAAATCATAACACAAAACCACAGCACAAAGTGTTCCAGGAAATGTTCAGAGCAGGCGATGTATCAACAAGTCAGTGGGCAACGAAGCGTGGGACGCAGCGCGCCGTGAGCGAACTGACCGCTCAGTGAGTGAATGATACGAGTACTAACAGGTACAGTCAGTACTACCGTACTACAGGGTATACCTACAGGGTGTTAGGTAAATGGGTATATGAGCCGACACTAGCCCATGTTAACATGGTCATATAAATGGTATGGTGAAGTCAGAAAATTTATATCTTCATTTTAATTATTTTAATTTTCATACAAATCGGATTTTATAAAATTTATTTTGTATGAAAATTAAAAAAAAATAAATGAAGATATCAAATTTCTGACTTCACTATACCATTTATATGACCATGTTAACATGGGCTAGTGTCGGCTCATATACCCATTTACCTAACACCCTGTATAGGCGTTTCACACCACGAGAATCTGGGACCGCGGTGTGAAACTCTTTAAAATTATTTCTGAATCGAGCTTTATGCACGTAGATTTTTGTATGGGGCTTTTCACACTTTGAGCAGCGCCGTGAGCGCACTGAGTTCGCTGACCGCTCAGTGAGTGAATGATACGAGTACTAACAGGTACAGGTAGTACGCTATAAAGGCGTTTCACACCACGTGAAACTCGGACCGCGGTGTGAAACTCCCTAAAATTATTATTGTATAGGGCTTTTCACACTTTGAGTGATGTATCAACAAGTCAGTGTCACAAAGCGTGTGACGCAGCGCATCGGCCGTTTGGTGTAGTGATTCGAAACGGACTACTATTCCGGAGGTAGCGGGTTCGATTCCCGCATAGTACAAACATTTGTGTGCATGAACATATTTGTTTGTATTGGACTGGGTGTTTTCTATGTATAATAAGTATGTATTTACAAAAAAAAAGTATTTAAGTATGTTTATATCCGTTGCCTAGTACCCATAGTACAAGCTTTGCTTAGTTTGGAGCGCAGTGTAAAATGTCTAAGGATATTTATTTATTATTTTATTATTATTATTTATTTAATAAGCGTTTCACACCACGATTAATTCGGACCGCGGTGTGAAACTTTCCAACAGCAACACACGCCCTAATAGTACTGTATTTCTATCCGACTCATCCCTGAAAAAAAACTGTTTTGTTGTCTGTCACAATTTGAATCACGATTAAGTATATTTTATGCGCTCTACATAAAATAATATTGCTACTGAAATAATCCAGTACTTGAAACATTTTCCTACATTATAATAATATAATATTATCTTGTTTATATCAAAGAATCATATTTTTTGTTGTTTTCAGCAACATATTTCAGTTTAGAATTTATTTTCACATTTCAAAACTACAAAAGAACTCGCTGCGATCAAATTTTGCTTTGATACGTCTCTTATTACTTTAATAGACAGATTAAATCCTTTTCATTTGCGAAAAGATTTTCATTTTACTCAAATTACGCTAAAGATGAAAAACATACTTTGACTTTGCCCAAGGTTCAAGATATTTTAAATTAGAATTAGAAAAATATTAATACAAAGAGTATTGCGTACAACTGTCGTCTACCACTTTAATATTAAAGTTTGTAAGAAAATATCAGCCACATTTAATTTATGACAAAAACTTTATTTCTTTGTTTTGCGAATTGTCACAACTGTAAACTTGTGGATTAATCTTTATTTAACAAATAAAACCTGATAATCAGGTACCTAACCAATAAAGACATGCAGAAAGTTTAATGGTATTTTCCTGAAATCTTAATTGAAAATGTTATTTCTTTTGTAAGATTCCGACCTTAAATCCTACATCATTTTGATGATGGTATGATATTATGATATTATCATATCATACCATCATCATAATGATGATAGTAGCTTTTTTGGCAAAAGGCTTAAATACGAATACGTTAAAGCTTATACTATTCTCTGGCCTCATAAAGCATAACGATTCCCAAAACTCAACCGCCTGTCAAAAGTTTTGTTGCCATAAAAATAATTCACAAAACGTATCGGTTTGCTTCATCACAATATAGACAATATCAGTATATCCATTCTGAAATTAATGCAAAAAAACACCTGCAAAGACGATGAAGTTGTGTTGCTGTCGGTTAAAAAAATCTATATACCTACTAATCAAAAAACATCTTAGTATACTAATATTACAAAGCTGAAGAGTTTGTTTGTTTGTTTACTTGAACGTGCTAATCTCAGGAACTGCCGGTCTGATTTGAAAAATTCTTTCAGTATTAGATAGCCTTTTTATCGAGGAAGGCTATAGGCTATATACCATCACGCTACGAGTAATAGGTGCAGAGCAAAAATGAAAAATTTTGTGAAAACGGATTTGCACGCGTACGAAGTCGCGGGCACAGCTAGTATTTATACAGTGTGAGTCACGTTAAAGTGTACATATGAAAATAGATGAAACTAGACCAGTTTTTATCGACAAAAAAGAGGTCAAAAAATTTTTGAGATTTTTTTTTAATTTTTTATAGAAATTTTTTTCTTCCAATTACTTATTGTAAAGAAAACTTAATAACTTTTAAACTAAGCGGTAGATCCTGATAAAATAAAAACAGTAATAATGCTAAATAACAGGCAATACTAAAAAAATACATAAATTACACAAAAAAGGCAAACAAATAATAAAAAATGATACTTTTTGAAAAAAAAACTGCTTAAAAATTCGTGTTTTTTTAGTTATTTTATAAATTTCTCCAAAAAATGCCCCTATATATAACCGGTGGTTTTTATTACTTTTTATTGTTTTTTATCGTATTATCTTTGTAAAACCAAAAATCGCATGTCTCTATCCCTATCACAACATTTGCTATGATCGTTTGAACAAAGGCCTGCCACAACATTATTCTCCGCTACAGGTAGAGACAATTTTAATTTTAACTAAAATGCTTATTTTACTTCGAAATCTTTTGTTTTTATTTGAAATCTAACTTGTCTTTATCAAAATTACAAATCTAGAGCCATTTTCAGTTTTGTTGTTAACGAAGCGTTGAATGGCGCGCCCGGAGAGGCTTAGTTCAAACGATCATTGCAAACGTTGTGATAGGGATAGAGACATGCGATTTTTGGTTTTACAAAGATAATACGATAGAAAATAATACAAAGTAATAAAAACCACCGGTTATAGGGCCATTTTTTGGAGAAATTTATCAAATAACAAAAAAAAATACAAATTTTTGAGCAGATTTTTTTCAAAAAGTATCATTTTTTATTATTTGTTGGCCTTTTTTGTGTATTTTATGTATTTTTTTAGTATTACCTGTTATTTAGCATCATTACTGTTTTTATTTTATCAGGATATACCGCTTAGTTTAAAAGTTATTACGTTTTCTTTACAACAAGTAATTGGAAGAAAAAAAAATCTATAAAAAATTAAAAAAAAAACTCAAAATTTTTTTGACCTCTTTTTTGTCGATAAAAATAGGTCTAGTTTCATCTATTTTCATATGTACACTTTAACGTGACTCACACTGTATAAAAAAGTTATCATAATCATCATAATTTCAGCCATAGGACGTCCACTGCTGAACATAGGCCGCCTCCCCAATGATTTCCATAAAAATCGGTTGATAGTGGCCTGCATCCAGCGCCTTCTTGCTTTATGAGGTGGTCGCTCCACTTTGGGAAGGGAACATAGTACGTAGAATTGACTTACTTAACTTTAATACTGCCGATGGGGCAGCAAGGTTCTGTGGTAGAGGCCACGTACGGGAAAGCGCAGTGTAGGAAAAATCGTTCGTTTCAGCCAAATGACGTCCACTGCTGGACAAAGGCAAGGTTTTCCACAATGAACGGTCCTGCGCTGCCCGCTCTTCCCGCGACCTTTACCAGATCGTCGGTCCACCTAGTAGGAAGCCTGCCCACGCTACGTCTTCCAGCCCGTGGTCGTCACTCGAGAACTTTCCTGCCCCAAGGGCCATCGTCTCTGCGGATCTCCTCATCTCTGATTCGATCAGTTAGGAAAACTCCGAGCATAGCCCGCTCCATCGCCCTTTGGGTGATGGATTTGGTGGCCTTCTTAGGAAAATAGTATTGTGTTTCAATTAGAATCTGTACAACACGAGTCTTCTACCCTTTGCTACTGTGTGACCAAACCCGACTTCGGCTTTGATGTGAAATAGTGGGGTTCGGAACAATACAAGCGGAGGCGTCGACCTGTGTGTTTGTGGGTGCGCATTTTTTACGGATTTCCTTTTATCTTTCCTGTGACGTGATGTACACAGAGCAACACGTCAGCCCTAATACTAACTTATATACCTTTATTTCTAGCAGCATAAGAGCGAATTTGCGCTATATTCTGATGTACTGTTGAGTTTACTAAGAAAGAAAGAAACAAGTCTAAGAACTAAGTCTTTAAATGGAATTTTTTCGTAAATCGAAGGTGAGAAGTGGGACTTTTGGTCAGCAAAAAAAATAAAGGCTGATTTTCTATTAACATTTTCGACAAAAGGACTTTTATTGATCTTGGTCTAGCCTGGTGTTCACAAATGGAACAAAAAGGTTGCATTTGCTGGTTCAAACCTTGCCGGAGACAAATAATAAATCCTATCCATGATAAGCACGAACACTTTGCAGCTAGAGCCAAGGTTTATTGTCTTTGGTATCTGTGTCTTATGGTTCTTAAAATACGTCGTATCATGTAGCAATAATATCATAGTCAAGCAAGGCGAGATATTAATTATGTTTTATTCGAATTCTATAAGATCCCTACTATAAGTTTGTTAAAACGCTATAACCCCTACGAGATAACCGCCCAAAGCAAAAAATAAAATTTATACAACTACCCGAATGAACTAATAAAAGTTGTAGTAAATATCGCTTTTTTATTACGATCCTAAAATAGCAATAGGTACATACACGAAGCAATTTTATTAAAAGCGGGACACTGTGTATTTAGGAAGGGTCTGCAACTCGATGCAAAGAGTTTTACTGAAGTTTATTTGAATACACAAAAATACCGAAGTAAATGTTTGGTTCTACTTGAGTATTTATGAAAACACTGATTGGTTTTGGGCTAATTAAAAAAGTTATCAATATTTTTTTTTTTAAGATTATTAGTGATTTGTTATTACACAAATTACTAATATTCCCGTTAGCCCCTCGTACTAAGCTAAATATGCTTGTGTCACGAGTGAGCTCACCACAATAGTCGAGCGCCGCGGCGGCGGGGACCGAACCCGCGTTCCCCGGATCACAAGTCGGCTAGTCCGACCCCTTCACCGCTCGGCTATCGTGGCTTCAATAATATTAACTTAGCAGTAAGTTTAAAGAGCTGTTTACAGTGATATTGGTACTCGACTGTGTGGTGTCACTATTACAATTAATACTCTACGAGTATTATCAGCTGGCATGATACAAAACGCGGCTGAATTAAATTAAATCTTGACAAAAGGCAGCTACTGTTAAGTTTCATTTATTCAACGTTTTTATCTTCTTTCAATCAATAAAGATCAAGAACTTTAAATAATCATCATCGTCGGTACAAATAAACAGTGAAAGAGCAAAAGGATTAATATCCATTTTTGGAATAATATCGTCGCAGTGTCGTTAAAACAGAAACTAAGTAGCAATGATTAAGAACAAAATGATATTATTTAAAATGATTTTTGGTTAGAACTTTACTATTTTTATTTTCATGAAACACTTCTCAAGCAATAATGGTCGCGGTAACAATATGTCACAAGACACATAAGATTTTTTGCTGAGAGTATTGTTTGTTAGAAGAAAATGTATCCCTTGCGAGGAATAATATGTACAGTTCTAGCTTCCCAGTAAGTCACAAGGCCAAAAGCATATAGACCTCCCATTTTTCTCAGCACCTAAAAAGATTCAGGTACGTTTTCCGCCTGAAATAGGTGAAACGAGAGCCCGTTCAGCCCAGACAAAACAAAGATGATATATGATATATCACTGAGTCATAGCCGAGGCATTATGTCGTACTTTTGTGCGCATCGCGCATACACAAGAACAGTGCTAAGTCCATAGCTTGTGGACTGGGGTGCACACGGACTGATATCTGGGACGTGTAGGCGACAAGTTTTATTATTGTTACTGTGCACCAAGCCGCGTGTAGTTTTGGTAGAGTGGGATGGGACTACACCCATTCTTCCTGTAGATGCTGTAAGAAAGAAAGAAAGAAAAAATCTTTATTTGACCACTAAGGCTGGGTTGCACCATCTTATTTTAACTTTAACAAACGTCAAAAATCTGTCAAACTCCATACAAATAGCACCGGTTAACGACAAAGTTACGGTCAAAGTTAGCTGGTGCAACTCAGCCCTACAATGTTAAATAGATACATTTACATTAATAAAATACCATACTTTACATTACAGGAGTAAAAGGCGACTAAGGTATAATTATGTGAACATGAGGCCTCCCCAAGTCTTCTGATTAAATGAAAAGGATCTAACGATGATACAACTTGAGAAAGATTAAATAAGTTTCTTATTCCACCAAGAAATTTAAGAATTAAGCAAAGTAGAACTAGTTCCAGAAGTGAATTGTCATTTGAAACTACGTTCTAGTTTATCGTTCTTTCTTCCTATCCGTTAGTTTCAGTAAATTAGTTTCTAACTAAAATAGACGACAAAATAAGGCAGAACGTCTGAAAATCTGCGACGAAATAAATCATAGCACCGTCGTTGAAGTTCACAATATCGGATCTTGTGTACCCTATCTAACTCGGTCGTCATATTTACATACAAAGTGCGGACACGGAAGGGACCCGCATTTTTCAACCTCAAATAATGGACGTTAAATATTTTAACTGGTCCCACTTTCTCGAAAAATAGTGTCGATATTTTATTATAAATATTCCCTCTATTTTTGTTGGAGCATTCGAGCTTGCGAGAGTCTATTGGTAGCGAAATATTCTCAATATTTTTTTCTGTTAGAGATAATTATCTGAATTCTTGAGTATAGCGTCTCAGGATTTGTTCCCATGGAGACATGACTTTTTTGCAGGAATTGGATCCCGTTTAGTAGTGTTTTAATAATAAAGTAAGTTTACCCGTTTGCAGTGTCCCGCAAATACTGATCCATTCACATTTGGAATTAAAATTTCAAATACACATAATTATGACGTCACTTGCGGGTTCGTGCATTACTGGATCCGATCCGAATGAGCATTTAGGAACAGTAACATTCTTTTAAATGTCGGATAATTATTTGGTATCAAAATCAGTTTATTTTTAAGTGGGTTTTACAATTAATTGCTCTACCAGAGTATCGGATCTTTAATACCTATTGATATCACTATTTGACTTGGCAAGTCAGACATAGAGGATTCACTGATTTCATTGAATGGGAAATACCTAGTTTAGACGATATACCTAAACTCTATGTCGACTAAACTTGATAAAATCTAATACAGCGATAAAATTATGTGGTGTCGTGTATTAAAATTATAGAGGGCGGCTTATCACCGCATACATGGTTCTCCAAAGATTAATGCCCGTATTCACAAACATTACTATGAGGTCTCACAGTGCGCGTGGAGGCACATGGTCACATACGAACCAATCACAGAGCTTTATTCAACGCTGTGCGTTCGATTTTCTGCTTCACTTAAGCAAGCATCGTTTGTGAATACGAGCGTAACTTTTATGCGAGGAAAGTCTTTGTGCCCACAAAATCATAAAAACAATGTTGTCTCTAGAATATTCTATCAGAATATGCACTATAATTTAACTGAATGCACAGCAACATTTTTCCATACAAGCTTCTGCTCGCCTAGGCGTATTCCAAAAGAACCTCTCGCTCAATGAAAAACCATTTTGGCAAGGACCTCTAAAAATGTACTGCGAATATCCTTAGTTTAGCTTTTATTTCGAGGAACGGAAAATTGAGCTTCATCCCACAAAAACGCAACAGCTGTGCGTACCAATCCGTAGGAAGCGAAATGAAATCCGCTATACAGGGTGGCAATGATTTTGTTAATAAAAAATAAGCTGTCATTATGATTAAGGAGCTTATAAACAACTGCAATAAAGATCTGTGAATTGAGGTACCTAACAAAACAGTTTTCTGTTGTGCCATACACAATAATTTTCAAATTACAGACTTTGACTCATAGGAAAAACATAATTACATTTATGGCAATTTATAGACATAATATAACTAAAAAGCGAAACCTTTGCATTTAATATAAAAACCTATTTGGTTCTCATTTATTTCGATCGACAGTCTCTTTTTAGGTGCCGCTCCATTTCAAGTTTAGGTTCACATTTTGATTTTATCATTTTCTTTAAAGTTTTGCATTGTGAAATACTTTTTTTTTTCGAATTTATAAACCTTTCCACCCTGTATAGCCAGGGTTCTGACAGACAGACGTCGAGGCGACACGGGCAGCCCATTAGATTAGCCGGGCTTCGGGCCCTGCGTCTGGCGAGTTTCATCTGGAGGGTTTACTATAAAGAATGTGTTTCTTCATCATCATCATCATCATTTCAGCCATAGGACGTCCACTGCTGAACCTAGGCCTCCCCCAATGCTTTCCATTATGATAGGTTGGTAGCGGCCTGCGTTGCTGACATAGCCCGATGGATTAGCAAGCTGAAGGGCAATGGGCAGGGCACATAGTACGCAGAACTGACGGCCGATGGGGCAGCTAAGTTCTGGAGTGGAGGCCGCGTACCGGAAAACGCAGCGTGGGAAGTCCACTCACAAGGTGGACCGACGACATTATAAAGGTGTTTCATAATCATTTAGTTTTTACATTTTTTTCGGATTCATTTTATTTCCACCCTGTATAGCCAGGGTTCTGACAGACAGACGTCGAGGCGACACGGGCAGCCCATTAGATTAGCCGAGCTTCGGGCCCTGCGTCTGGCGAGTTTCATCTGGAGGATTTTTAACGTCAATAATATTTAGGATTGAGATGTCGAAATCGATTAACGCTTAGTCATTAAATATGAAATAAATAAATGAAAAGAGGATTTAAAAAATATTCTATGGTTTAATGCAAGTTAAAATATCTCCCCGTAACAAAGCTAAAATAAAGTCAATTAAATTTTGGATTATTCGTTTTAATTTAAGTAAAAGCTAGTTTTTAAATTGTGATTAGACTAGGTGTTACAATGAAAAAACTGTTTGTTGTGAACAAAACTTAACCACTTACAAACTTAATCAATCTGTCATGCTGTTGTTTTTCAAGCTGACATTACCATAATCAGAACGGAGTTTTAAGTTGTGATTTACTTAAATCAAAATATTTTTTGCCTCTTTTTATCGAGTAAAAAACGACGCAGAACTTATTATTTGTTCAGATCTTACTAAGATTGTATTGTGATTTTACAGCAAACGTTTGTAGGTGACCCAAGTTCATTGCTCTCCAGTGTATTCGTAATGAGGCCGGCGTAAAATCCAAATAATTAAGTCCATAGCTGCACTGGATTAGATAATGCCGAGTCATTATCTTTGTTATGACGGCGATATCATTAACATAAATAAATGAGATTACAGCTGTAATACGAGGAGCTACAGCGCTGTAATAATACGCGACAACAAAAACCGTGGTGGCTAGTCTAGCGCATAGTTTGGTTTAACGATAGATCAAGACCCTTTGCAAAGGTTTTGAAACTAATTTTTAACTAGAATATAATAGTTATACAGGCAACTATTTTCTTTGACAAAATAGTACTTATTATTACTACTTAAAAACGTTTTTTTATGCATAACAAGGCAGTCATTTGACCGCAATCGCACCTGTAATTTTTTTTACACGTCCTAGTATAACATTAACCCTGTAACTGCTTCTTAAAAATACTTAAGTGGGTCAGACATAGCTGCGAAGGAGGATCACAAGAAACTCAAAACCACGAGTAAAATTTGGCTTTTTTTGAATAAAAAGTTCATGAGACGAATTTTAAATTAGCTGCAATTCTTAATCTGCTCCTCTGCATTCTATAAAAGTCTAAGACTGGGCGCAGACCATCGATTTTTAGTTGGCCGATAGTTGTGCCCGATTTTAAGTTGTATGAAGAATCGGCCAAATCAAATCGCTGTAATGTGCGCACTTCCATACATGCCCATACTGATCAACTGCCCGACTAAACTATCGGCCTAGGAATTTCCAGCATTTTTTTTCTCTGTTATAATATAAAATAATACCTAACATTCCAAACATTTTAATTGTTTATAAGTTAGAGTTTAAAGATGCCATAATGCTTAGTTTGAAGTACGCACCTAAAGAACCTTTATTTGTGTATCAGACTCTTGTGCCATCTAATCAAGCACCCTCGCTTGACGCATAAACTCTGCAACCCAAAACTGAATCTTATCAAAACGGATTTAGATCGCATTTCGTTCATCAGTTAAATTATAAAGGTCAGGCTACACTAGCAGACAAATCTCATTATATTACGAGCGTAATGAGCGGGGCGTTGCAGCCTCCGTTTAGCAGACAGTTTGTGTGTCTTATACGGAAGTTTGAGGGTTAAGGTACAAGAGTTTTGTATTTGCAGAGTAAATACAAATGAGTAGGTCATCTTCATTGAAACGCACCGAGCGCGGTTTGTATGTGAGCGCGCCAATATACATATGCGGCGTGCACGCGCACACTGCTGACAAAATTCGGCGCTGGCTCAAAATTCACGACTGGCTCCCCGCTAATTCCCGCTAAATTTTGTCAGTGTGTGCGTGCGCGCCGCATACGTGTTGGCGCGCTCACATACAAACTGCGCCCGTGCGTTTCTGTGAAGATGACCTACTCATTTGTATTTACTCTGGTATTTGTTTTGATATATGTATTTATTTAAAGCTTAACAGCATAGAAAACAAAATACCAGACACTATTAAACAACCTGTAAAATAACAGCATAAGAAACAAAGTGTAGCGGATTACTTAGTCAGTGAGGTAGTTGGAATTCTTGAAATGAAAGAATGACTGTTATAGCGACAAGGGTATTCATAAGTGGGTAGATTTAGAATGTTATTACCGAAGGAAAGAATGTCAGCAAATAGAGATGTCAATTACTGATGATGTCTGGAGGCTTAATAGTAGAAGGGATATTCGATTTCGCAAAAAAGATATGCCTGGCGACTGCTTGACCACACGATGAATGTTCCGTACTGCCAACCGGCAGTCACAATTGCTCGAGCAGTTCCGTGTATGCGTGTACATAGAATACTGTATGTAGTTTGCTATTATTTATTTATGAATACCAATTACACTATTCAAATAAGACGTTACAAAGTTCAGAATAGCATTTAAGTACTTATAAACAATTTAACTTAGGAAAACTACATAAATCAGATGCGATTATTTACCCCACCCCTCAGCAAATACGTCACATTTATGCTATGAAGTCTTAGCTTGAAGCTGTTGATACTAACTGCTTCAAGCTCTCCGTGTATAGCGGGTCTAAGGGTAAAACATTGAGTTATAATGTACTACGTACTAGAGAAGACATGTCAACTAGACTGTTTCTGGCACGCAAACAGGTCCATGGACCGAAATTCAATTAGTATGTGCTCAGCGGTTGCTGTGACAACACGCTTGAGTGCAGTTTTGTTTTTTGAAATATGCCATCCTATAGACGAAAATACTGTTCAAATAACTCCAGATACATATTAAGTAAAAATCAAGGAATGACTTTTTACCATTAAGTTGTACATTTATGCACTTTAAAACACTAATTTAATTTTAATTTGTTAATTACAAGGCGTCACCGCGGCGGCAGCCATTTTACGAAAATTTCAAAGAATAAAAATCGCAGACTTGACACTGACGCATAAATCAGTATACGAAAGGAAGGTTAAATACAGCAATAAAAAGATTTTTTTAAAGATTATAAGCACTTTGTATTGTACAAATTACTAATAGTCCCGTCCAGCCCCTTGTGTTAAGCTAAATAAGCTTGGGTTACGGGTGGGCTCACACAATAGTCGTGCGGCATCATGGATCAAACTTGTTTGAATCTCACTGCTGTTGTTCGTATGCGACTGGTTAGTTAGTAAATCACCCTAATTATTGACACCTAGCTCACGAGATAGGCTAAAATTATAATAATTGTACAGTGTGTCTGGTCACCAGTGTCCGACCCGTTAGGGCGCAGTAATATGATCAATTTAATCGACAAATCCAGTATTAAAAAATTACAGCTATTTTAATTTTTTTAGTTTCTGAGTCCGGATGGATTCATTTATTTACCAAATCTACCGATGTACAGGACCTATGAGTATAAAAGTGATTCGTTCGACAGCTGAAAAAGTAAGCAATACGTTGTCATCAAAAGCTTCCATTTAAATTTCTTAGAAACACTTGGTAAAAAAAATGATGCTTCTTTTTAGATTTTTCAATGTTACAAAAAACTAGAAAGTTTTACATTTTTAGATGCACTAAGTCATTACCTAAAAACTGATATACCTTGGCTTTAAATCAACTAGTCTAGGTGCTAGCTACACAGGAGATGCAGCGGTGAAAAGGAGAGGTGGGAATAGTCCCGTAACTTCTACCTCACAGCTATTATACGTGTACTCAACCACTGAGATAGTTAACAATAGAGACAATAAAATAACTGAAAGTTTCTGACTTTCAGTTATTTTATTGGTTCTGGAGTGAAGGCGTGGGTCATCCCTAGCTTTGTTCCTACCGTGACGAGTGGGAATTTTTCTAAAATCTCAAGATGGACTGACTGAAGATAGCAGGAAGACGCTGGGTGCAGGCCACTATCAACTGGGCGATGTGGAAATCATTAGAGGAGGCCTTTGTTCAGCAGTGGACGTCCAGTAGCTAAAATGATGATGACGATGTT
This sequence comes from Ostrinia furnacalis, assembly GCF_004193835.3. NCBI lineage: Eukaryota > Metazoa > Arthropoda > Insecta > Lepidoptera > Crambidae > Ostrinia > Ostrinia furnacalis. The sequence goes on from NW_021134786.1 coordinate 59,345, forward strand.
TCCTTACAGTATCCAATTCAATAGGCAGAAACTAAACGTAAACGAAGTGTCGCCTCTGTAATGGTATCATTATCTATAACTCATAATATTTCGTGCGCTGTTGGATGACAGTTTTAAACTAGAGATGGGTAATTTTTTTATCGAATTAGAAAATACCAGTTAACGATTCTCAAGGCGATTATCGATTACATTAGATTTTAATCGGGAAGAAAAATAATTAATGGCTTAAGCATCAGTATGAAGCCCATACGCACTTGTAGCACAAGTAACACGATTAGCCTCAGTCCCCTCAGTTGTGAATTCGGAATCGCCAGTTGTAATTTTAAAATCGCATCACAGAGTGAAGTAACTAACACCAAAAAACGGCAGAGCGAAGTGATTTCGAATGTTTCAACTGCTACGTTTTGTCACTTGTCTAGGAGGGCTAATTTTAGTCTAAGGGAGGGGAGCTTAGATTACATTACAGGAAACGCACAATATAATAAAAGAAAATAATGTAAGTAGCTGAACCTTTTTGTTATTGAGCACCATGAAAATTTAACACAATTTAGCCGATTTGTTTATTTTCACAATCGATTCACAATGTCTATGATGAGGCGACCGCAGGAACGTCACTATTCGTTCAATCCTATCAATGAAGTACGACATTTTCTGGTGCAGATTTTATCGCCATAATTATGAAACTTGATAGTCATGGATTTGACTGACAGCTGTCCGTCAAATTCCCGCCCCGCACCCCGCACTGTACATATTTTGTTCGCGATGTCTGTTCTATACGTAGTAATATTACTTCAATGGGGTAAAATCATTTTTCTTCTACATTTTGAATTTTAAGCAAAGACACCTTGATTCTTATGACTTGTACCAAATCTCAAAGCACTCACAAAGGTGCGCCTAAGTAAAGAGGCCGTCCTAGTACTCGAGTACTCGAGATATTAACGTGAATATTGTAATAACTTCCAACTACAAGTACCTGACGACTGTTATTTTTGGTAGAGAGACCTAAAGGCACACTTACCCGAAATTATTTCGAAGTCGCTGAATTATTAAGGTCATTTAAAGGACTGTTTGTTTATGCTTGTCCTTTTATGTCACAAGTTAACTAAATCTAGGCCACTTTATTTATGCTTGTTTCGTTTTAGGGCTGATTTTTCAATCGTCGGATAACTTTTATCTGAAGAATAAGTTTGGCACATTGACAGTTTCAGTATGGGACATATGTCAAAATGACAAGTTTATTCATCAGTTACAAGATAGGTATCTGATGATTGAAAAATCAGCCCTTGTTGATGACGGTTTATGGTTTTAATTTTTATTTTGTTTTTGAGGGTGTGTTTAAAATGTACTAGTATGCATACTACCTACATTGTGCAAAATGTTAAAGAGCGCGACGCGTCGCGAGCCCGCTACCAGTCTGTGAGCATCACCGGGCACGAGCGCATGTCGCTTTGTATTTCACTCTAAAGGCGTGGTTTCCGAAATAAAGACTTTAGAGCGTGTGAACGTGTTTAAATCAGTATCCCGTAGTCTTCAGCCCTTAAACAAACTACCTAGTAGGTAATGTCAAGTCACTGAGCTAGCATTTTATGTTTCTGTCTGACAATTCATGAAAACAATGTAAAGTTTTTAATTTTATTTTCATCATTTAGAATTGCCTAGAAGTTAATACCTGTGTTTTACGTTAAAAAATCTATTTGAAATTGCATCTCAAGCCAAATTTTTAATTACATACTTGTAAACTAAATTGGTAATACAACCCACGATTTTGATTGAATGAAAAGGGCTATGAATTCATTTGTCATAATTATTTTTAAAGAATAAGTCAATTTACAAGTCGCTTTGACTTAAGTAACTAGCAAGTCGAATTAATAGTTGAGCACCAAAAATAAAATATAGTCACCAAATAAAAAATAAAAATTTGAGGTTGGTTCACTTACTTTTCCCAATAAGAAGTTACAAATTATTTTTACTGACATTTTTAAAGAACTGGCCTGAAAATCAACACCTTTTCAATGTCAAATTTTCAGTAGTTCAAACCCTAAGGGCAATATGAAACCAGTGAGGCGCAGGACAAACAGTTTCAATACATTCGGCCGTTTCCATCCCAATAAACACTGGCCACAACGTTTTCCAATCACGGATGGCACAATTGACAGTGTTAGTATCGATAATTGACAACGATTGTCAGTTACACCGGATTGGATTATCGGTGTGATACAAATAAATTTCCTCGTAGCTAGACTTATAGGCCAATAGGCCAGATTTGATATCGTACAAAATGTAAGCTTATTTATTTATTTGGACACTTAACAGCTTTGTCGACAATTTACATGTTACAGATTAGACATATTACATTGCTAATATTAAGATAGCTAGTATAGAAATTAATTAGGAATATTATGCATAACTTTACAGTGTTTTACTTATTTATCAAAATTGGGAATTCAGGCTCTTAAAATCAAGTATCTAGTTAATCACTGTGTATCAATTAAAATGTATTTGGTACATTTTCTGTCATCATTATGGTGCATAATCTATACTTCTAATAAATCTGTAGAGAGGTCAATTCTGTACATGAAATATATTTTCAAAATAACTATCAGGGGGTGATTAGTGATCGATACTGATGCCAAAAATGCAATCAGTAAAATTTTTGTCTGTCTGTCTGTATGTTCCTTAAAAAAAAAACTACTCGACGGATTTTAACGAAACTTGGTACAATTATTCTTCATACTCCCGGGCAGGTTATAGTTTACTTAGGATTTCCCACGGGAACGGGAATTAGCGGGAAAATCCTTTTGTATGAAAAATCTAAACCGCTTAAGTTAGACGCTTGAAATTGGCATGCAGGTACCTTAGTAAACTTAAAGCTTAGTTACAACAGGATATTTAAAAATTCTCACGGGAACGGGAGTTATCGGGAAAAAACATTTGTATGAAAAAATCTAAACCGCGTAGGTAAGATAGATGAAGGGGGTAAAACGGGATCCACGCGTACGAAGTCGCGGGCGGCCGCTAGTATGTAAATAAAATCATTAAAAAATAATATGAAAACCGAAAAATAATCACACACAGCAAATTTTCTATCGAAAGAGACTATCAATCGACATCACTACAAATTCCTTAACCCTTAGATCACCTCAACTTTCAGTTTTCAAAATAAACCGCAACTATTAACGCAATACTCTAAAACATTTAATCCTTTTGTGCACTGTAAATCATCGTGAAATGCCTCGAGCCCGAGTCTCGGCAATCCATTCTAAGCGCTACAATAGCTTTGTGGAACTTTCGTTCATTACAAATTTCCCACTTAGTTATAGGAAGTCGGAATACGGTATAGTCACAATTTAGGAAGATCCAGGATACAAGGATTATATTATACATAAGGTTTATAAGCTTTAATACTTAATCCATAATATTATAACAATTAATGTTTATCACATCAGTTATTTTGAATTATTTTTTTCACAACATTTTGTAAATCATAAACTTCCATTTCAATTTTAAAGTTTTAGCACAGCTTACTAATGAGTTACTGTTTTAGGCTGGATTGCACCACCTAACTTCAACGGTAACTATGACGATAACCGGTGCTTTTTGTATGGAATTTGACAGATTTCTGACGTTTGTCAATGTTAAAGTAAGATGGTGTAACCCACCCTTAATGTTATGAACCAACCGTATTATGTATTTTGTAAATAAGTTATTTTTCTCATTTTTTAAGTATTTTTTGATTTTAAAAAGAGCAGTTTAAAAAGTAAATAAAGACATGCTAAACTTTGTGTCAGTAAAAAAAAATTCTAAAGCTAGTAATGAAGGAACATCCTTCGAGTGCCTATATTTTCTCAGGTTTTCTCATATTAAGATTTTTGACAAGCTAATAAAGGTATCAGGAGTATACTATGTATAAATATTTTCCATTTTTTATTGCAATAGAGACATCTGTCCCTTCTTACATTATGTATTTTAGAAGACACGCCCAGAGGCGTCCTTTATTCGACTGCTATTTGATGTGACAGCTTCAAAGGAATATATTTACGCGTATTGTGATTTACTATAGAGGTATTAGCAACTAACAAGATAATAAACTCAAGTACAGGTTGGTGATCTCAAAGCCTAAATGAGTGGGTTGTGACACTAACTTAGTAATTGAGAAAGTTGTATAATCAATCAGTTATTATCCCTTCAAGTACCAGCGAATCGAGATACAATATAGTGTATTAAGCTAATAATTTTATTTGATTTGATTTTGAAATCTATTTTTACTGCAGTCTCATGCAACTACAGGGTACGAGTTATGATTATAAACCTTATTAATTTTGTCTCACATTGTTTAAAAAAACAAGTTTACGTTTATTTAATACTAGCTTTCCGCCCGCGGCTGCGCCCGCGTGGAATTTTGTCTGTCACAGAAACACTTTATCGCGCGCGTTCCTGTTTCAAAGAAGAACTATCCTATGTCCTTTCCCGGGACTCAAACTATCTCTATGCTAAATTTAATGAAAATCGGTTCAGTGGTTTAGGCGTGAAAGCAAGACAGACAGACAGTCAGAGTTACTTTCGCATTTATAATATTAGTATAGACTAGTATAGATTGCCTAGCGCTGCTTCTTACTCACTTGACTGTACTCGTGTGATCAGTTAATTTGGGGCAAAATGACCTTTCTCCCACTCGCTTACACATACTGGCACAAATAAAACAGGCTGATATAGTCACATAGCAAAACTAAAATATTTTCATACCTGTTTGCTACGATGATTACTACGGTGTTTGCTACGATATTTGCTACGAAATCTGCTACTGACTACGGACCACGAGCTATAACTATCATTATGGATATCGCCACACTCAAGCTTGTAGCTCAGTATTAAAATCCAATAAACTTTACTACATAGGAACTTTGAAAATGTTGAAAATACTTAAAGGTTGCGAAAAATAATTTATTTCCATTCATCATTCATTCATTTAAATTGTATACTTACTGACAGATTCTTACCTTTTTAATTATTTTGACTACTTTTTTTAGATGGTTTTCCCTGCAATTAAAACTGTTGAAAAGTTGACGAATCAAATCAAGCAATTAAACAACGCTTTGAGCTTTACAAACTGTTTTATAGAAAAATCACGGCAAATAGAACATAATTTCATCGGATCGAACTACACGGGCGGAAAACACGACTGGCCGCTTTTATTTAATTAATTACACTTATTAGTCACCCGTGTGTCTGTCAACTGATCGATTGGATTCTGAACCGTAAGTCAAAGAGATAAGTAACACATTTTACGGTACCCCGACCATAACTCTTGTAGTTATAATAGTATTCTTAAAGGCTCGTGGCGTGTTCATACAAATATGATAACCATACCATAATGAGAACAATATTTTATTTGTGCTTGGGGTACAGATCTTAATCTGACTGCTGATTGCGGCACAGACACAATTTATTAAGTAATAAGTGGATTTTTTATTCGTTATGGGGGCACGGCAGTGCCCCCACCAAGTCGAGCAAAAAAGCGGCACGGCCGTACCATCCTTTTCTCGAAGCAATTCAGGCCATTTTCGACCGCCTGTAACTTCGTTGTGGATAAAACTAGAAGGCTGAATTTTCATTAGCTATGCAGGCATTGTAAAGACACGGTATATTTAAAATTTCATTCAATTTGAACCAGTAGTTTAAGAATTATAACGGGTCAAAGTTACTTAATTTTGTCACTCACTGACTGACTCACTGATTCACTGACTCACTCACTGACTCACCGATCATCAAAACTCTAAGGCACTTCTAGCAGACCTAGAAGCTTCAAATTTGGAATATAAGTAGTGTTTGGTGTATGAATCAAGGAAAAACTAAAATATTTGGGGGCACGGTAGTGCAACCGCCAAGTCGAGTAAAATTTTTCAATTTCGGTCCAGTTTTCTAGATACATAACTGCTGTCTACAAAATACAAAAAGAAATGAGATCCCATCAAAAACAATACTTGTCAAAAAAACCAAGTCTCGCAACTCAGTTGTTCTACGGTAAAAAGTTGTGAGATCCATGTAATACCAAGTCCAGGCCAGGAAATCTTTAACGTTTTACATAAATATATTGACTTGGCCATCGCATGAAAACACGTGTAAATTAAATTATTTAGTGCGATGGCCAAGTCAATAATTTATGTAAAACGTTAAAGATTTCCTGGCCTGGACTTGGTATTACATGGATCTCACAACTTTTTACCGTAGAACAACTGAGTTGCGAGACTTGGTTTTTTGACAAGTATTGTTTTTGATGGGTTCTTCTTTCGTGCTGTAACCATTTCATTTGAAGTTGGCCCTTCTCTTTTTAAGGCGCCAAAAATTCTAGCACGTACCTGAACTCTTCATCATCATCATCATTTCAGCCATAGGACGTCCACTGCTGAACATAGGCCTCCCTCAATGATTTCCTTCATGTTATTAAATAAATCAAAAGAACTAAAGTCGCTGACATAGCCCGACGGATTAGCAAGCTGAAGTGGCAATGGGCAGGGCACATAGTACGCAGAACTGAATATGAACTATGTAGGTACCTACTAAGTATAAATATCAAACCCATGATGTCAAATATCCACTAAACACAAAGCCTTCACAGAAAACCGCGTTTTCAAATTCAAACGTTTTTCCCTAAAATGCAATAAACCAGCCAAATGCAAACCAGAAAGGGTAGCCCGTAAGTATTCACAAACTACAACGTTACAATTTTAAAACTAACAAAACAAATTTAATTTTAATTTCAACAGCGGCAGGAAGCATTTTTCTCAAAGTTTAAGCGAAAATAAGATTTACCGCGTGTCGGCGTGCATTTTTGCGGATTCCATTTTGGGGTCGTTAGGTTAACTTGCTCGGTGCAATTTAGGACTGCCAGTTCTTTCGCGTTTGCAGCATGGTAATTTTGTTGACATGAGTTGTGTTTCGTTTTTCGGACATACATTTGCGTTGTTGATTTATAAAACGGTTCTAAATATTTGTTATGATTAAATAATTAGCCTTAGTTAGGCATCTATACATAGTCTTAGATCATGAACTAAACTATCAGAAGTTTAATACCTCTTTAAAGTTAGTTGAGTGCTAAATTCAAACAATAGTTATAATAGTCATTTAGGGGTCAGATTGAAAGCAAGGGTTTAATTTTGTGTAGTAACTGTAGCTGTGCCTATAGTTTACGAGTTATATGTGTGTTTATTGAAATAATATCTGATATTCGATGAAAAATTATTTTATTAATTGACAGATTTTGTGTGATGTGCAACAAAAGTTTGTTTATGTACGGTTCGTTACAAACATCCTAAAAAGAACACAAATAAATTATTCGAAATGTGCTATTGACTCTGTTTAAAAATAATAATAATATTTAAAATTAAAACAAAAATGTAAATAAAGGAAGAATAATATTAATTTGTATAAGTAGCGGCCTCAAGCGAACATAATAAAATACATAAAATGAACTATAAGTAAAAAAAATCCCCCTATATTGTAAACCACCAACCAAAACCAGGCTACATCGCTAGTGTAACATTAAATAATCATAATCCAATATCATTCCTAACTAATCCCAATTGAAACTAGTTTACATAGCTCAAATTAGACGTCATTTTAGCGGGATGAATTATATCTGGCCTGTTTACTCTGAAACCAAACAAAGATTTCATAATACATTAGGCAGTAATGTAACATGACAAGCAGTGGAATTAGGTGTATTATTTAGAACTAGCTTTCCGCCCGCGGCTTTGCCCTCGTGGAATTTTGTCTGTCACGGAAAAACTGTATCGCGCGCGTCCCTTTTTCAAAAACCGGGATAAAAACTATGTTGTCCTTTCCCGGGACTAAAATTATCTCTATGCCAATTAAAATCGGTTTATAGTGGTTTAGGCGTGAAAGCAAGACAGATAGACAGACAGAGTTACTTTCGCATTTATAATATTAGTATAGGAGTATAGATTATTCTGGTTTCTCAAATGACTAAGTTCAGTTCTGCTTTGAATTTAGTCATGCTTCTTAGAATAGACCAAGTTCTGAATTCTGATTATTCACAAACAAATACACTAGCTAGACCCAACTTCAAAAGCCTAAACTAATATTATGTATAACAATTACTACGGTAACAATTTTCAACCGACTTCAAAAAAGGAGGAGGTTCTCAATTCGACCCGTATATTTTTTTTTTCTATGTTTGTTACGCGATAACTCCGCCAATTATGAACCGATTTGAACAAATCTTTTTTCGGCGTATAGGTAATACCTCAAGGGTGGTCCCATTTAAATTTAATAATAGAAAAAACAACCCCGAAGGGTGGAAAATTGGGGATGAACTTTTTTATACGCAATATCTCCGCCGATTATAAATCAATTTGAACGATTATTTTTTTGTTGAATAGGTATTATCAAAAGGGTGGTTTCATGCGAATTTGAAGAAAATATTTCACCCCCAAGGGTGGAAAATTGGGGATGAACTTTTTTATACGCAATATTTTTAATTTTTAGTTTTTTTTGTGTTCACGCATTTGAAGTCGGTTTTATTTTTTTAAAAAGTTATAAACTTAATGTTGTCCTTGAAATTGAATCACAGGTATAGTTAGTGTTTTTTTTTTCAGTAACAAGCAAAAACTATTTATGCAAGGATTCCAAATAGAATCTACTGTAGGTAGAACAAGACTGGATTTTATTAACACCTCATGATTTAACATAATTATTACTTGACACATTACTTGGCCGTGGTGACCACGGGCCAGAAGACGTAGCGTGGGCAGGCCTCCCTCTAGGTAGACCGACGGTCTGGTGAAGGTCGCGAGTAGAGTCAGTTTCAAAGTTTATAATTATTTTTTAAGCCCTCATAACTTTATTCACGTTCAACATCCTAGAGAATTGGGCATGGCTGAAAACCAGTGTTGCAAGGATCTCTCCTTACAACGTAAACTGAGCTAGGTCCAATTGCCTTCGGTGTACTTCATATAGTAAGTCTAACTACTTGTACCTATGTCTAATGGTTAGAAGGCAATAAATACATTTTTTATTTTTATTTTATATACCTCGTGCATTTCAGCACACCATGCTGTACCTGCCATTTTTGTAGTAAAATCTCACATATAAAACGACGTAAGTTGCTCAAGTATGAAGTTTAACATGTTATCGTCTACACCTACAAAAAACATTCTAATGCTATAAAGCTGTAGGTGTGTTCCTCTCAACACTCGACTGAAACTTGAAAGTGCTTTTGAGCACAGAACGTGCCGCGGCATGCGTTGACGGCGACTAAGTGGCGGTAATCACTTGCTAACCGTTTCTAGGCAGCTCAGCTATGAAATGAATATAGTCTGTAATCTACTGATCATATAGGTTAGGTTAGGTATCAAAAATATCGTGCGTTTTAGCCGTAAGACGTTCACTGCTGGACAAAGGCCTCCCTCCCCCAAGGATTTCCACAAAAACTGTTACTACGCCGCTCGCATCCAGGTCCCTCCCGCGACCTCCACCAGATCGTCGGTCCACCTAGTGGGAGGCCTGCCCAAGCTACGTCTTCTGGCTCGTGGTCGCCACTCAAGAGCTTTCCTGCACCAGCGGCCATCAGCTCTACAATAAATGAATATTCTAGTTGTTAATGCATGAAATTTGTTTGATGAGTTTTGCATCCTTTTGCGTTTCCCAAACACGACTATGTATGATTAAATATGACGTCATTTCAAACACCACAATATCATAGTAAGTCACATGTAGGTTTATGAGTTACTTAACTTGCCCCTTTTTGATGTAAAATACTATTGGTAACGAACAACGAATATAATCTTGCTTATAGTTTTTATTTTCACAATATACGAGTACTTGTACATAAAAATCACTCAGACGTTTTAATATAAACAAAAGTTTGTCCTGTTTGAATAGCAATCATCGCAGATTACACCAATTCAGGTCTTTTAGATATTATTTTCGCTCTCTAATTAAAAACAAAGCAAGAACCACCTAATAATAAGTATCATCAAACGGCAAATTAATTTCAAAGCTACAAAAATGCTTTGAAATATTCCCGTTTATTTTGAGTAAAAAGGAAATAATTCTTCTCACAATAAGCCTAAGGATAATGCCACAAATAACCGATTACTGTGGTAGGAAAGTACTCAGTAGAGACACTCTATTCAATGCGTCAAGCATTTAGAATAGAATACTAAAAAGTTTATTTTGCAGCTACTCATGAAAATACATAGAACAAATAAGGCGATTATCACACTGCACCGCGTTCCGCCGCGGTCCGCGTGGCGACATAATATAACGAATCCCGCGCGCAAACGCGTTGTCAGTGTGTTGTGCCGCGCGTGTTTTCTATACAAAGTGAGGTACTTGCATATAATTATTAAATCTGTCGTCCCGCGTACCGCGGCGGAGCGCGGTGCAGTGTGATAATCGCCTAAAGTATAGTATCCGCTGCCGCGCTGGAATACGCTCGGAGCTGACCGGCTTCCGACGCATGCTCGCGCATCCATCTGGATCTGGGGGCACGGCAGTGCCTCCACCAAGTCGGGCAAAAAAGCGGCACGGCCGTACCATCCTTTTCTCGAACCAATTCAGGCCATTTTCGACTGCCTCTAACTTCGTTGTGGATAAAACTAGAAGGCTGAATTTTCATTAGCTATGCAGGCATTGTAAAGACACGGTATATTTAAAATTTCATTCAATTTGAACCAGTAGTTTAAGAATTATAACGGGTCAAAGTTACTTAATTTTGTCACTCACTGACTCACTGACTCACTGACTCACCGATCATCAAAACTCTAAGGCACTTCTAGCAGACCTAGAAGCTTCAAATTTGGAATATAAGTAGTGTTTGGTGTATGAATCAAGGAAAAACTAAAATATTTGGGGGCCTTCTAGTGCAACCGCCAAGTCGAGTAAAATTTTTCAATTTCGGTCCAGTTTTCTAGATACATAACTGCTGTCTACAAAATACAAAAAGAAATGAGATCCCATCAAAAACAATACTTGTCAAAAAAACCAAGTCTCGCAACTCAGTTGTTCTACGGTAAAAAGTTGTGAGATCCATGTAATACCAAGTCCAGGCCAGGAAATCTTTAACGTTTTACATAAATATATTGACTTGGCCATCGCATGAAAACACGTGTAAATTAAATTATTTAGTGCGATGGCCAAGTCAATAATTTGTAAAACGTTAAAGATTTCCTGGCCTGGACTTGGTATTACATGGATCTCACAACTTTTTACCGTAGAACAACTGAGTTGCGAGACTTGGTTTTTTTGACAAGTATTGTTTTTGATGGGTTGAATTGTCAGTTAATCAGTTGTAAGCAATTGCGACTCTAAGGCTGGGTTGCACCATCTTACTTTGACTTTATCAAACGTCAAAGATCTGTCAAACTCCATACAAAAACACCAGCTAACGTCATAGACGTCATAGTTACGATCAAAGTTAGGTGGTGCAATTCAGCCTAAGAACTGTTAATAAAATACTATTTTCTTTACGGCCGCTCTGACGCGCGCCGGTCATTGGGTATCGTCCCTAAAACCCCACTGTCACTTCAGCTTGCTAATCCAGTGTCCTATTGTCAAGGACTTGGATTTTCTGTGTCATTATATCGTTGTTCTTTTTTATCCATAGCAAAATTCTAATTCGTATTCCTGGTTTAAGAGTTTCCTGATTACAATCAATGTAACGTGAATATTCATGCTCCGTCGCTAACTCCATTAAAAAACGAGTGCGGTGAGAACTTTGTTTTCGCTTATTTAAAAGACTTTTCCCGGTTTTTTTCTAAAATAAGATGTTTATAGGTAGGTAGCATAGTGGACGAGTAAATGTACTACACTACCCTGGGCATTCAAATTAAAGTATTCTACCTACTTACTACCCTTATAAAAACTATGTAGCGTCTTACAGTTACAGGATGAGTGCCGACGATTTGTATGGGATAGTTAGTGTACGAAACCAAACCCAATGATAGTCGTAATAACACTGATTTATTTCACATAACACAATTATTTATAAAATGATAGAATAGCAGAAGTACGAACGTACGTGACGTATAAAAGTGTGCATAATTGCTATTTCTAAGTGACCTAGATTAGGTATGTCGTTGACATTAACATATGTGCGGTAACCCGTACATCCTGCCACTCTAAAAGAAGGACAAATTCAAAAATTATATAAATGTAAAATAAAGTAACAAATTAAGAGTTCAATAATGATAACTAACAATAAAAATGTAAACAATTTCAAATACAAATAACAAGTTTGAATAACTTAAATATTTCATCACTGAACTATGTTAATAGAAGGGATGTCCAGTCGCACAGATCGTGGTCGGGTCCTCGGTGGTGTGGCCGCTGCCTGATTGACGCTGGCGACTGCTGTCATCGGAATTGAATTCGCTTGAGTGCTCGAAGTCTCCATGTTGAGGGCTCCCTTGATTCTTCGCCATCGCATGACCATGAAGATGCACCCCGCGACAATAATGAGGCCCAGTATCGTATAAAGAACTGAGTACTGATGCACGTCGTGTATGCTGAGTGGCGCATTCTCCTGTTCTTTGAGGGTTCGGATTTGAGTCTCCATACTACGCCACTCATTGTCATGATAATCAGGTGTAAACTCGATGCCTGAAGAATTCAATATGGAATTCAGGATCGAAGTTTCTGACAATAATGGTAGGTCCCTCTGGACTTGAACGTGGCTCAAGTAGTTGTTGTGTCCAAGTATGGAGAATGTGTCAGTTTTTACGGTACAACCTTGACCGATTTCTAGAAGGCCGTTCCCGGTTAGTGACTTCATTGTCATTCCACTGTCGGTGCAAAATATGCGTACCGAGCATTTCCCACAACATGAGTATAGCCACCTGTTATCGCTATGTAACTTGATCCATCGCTCGTGACACGGCGCCTCCTTTGCAGTGCAGAGTGTTTTGTTATGAATACTCAAGTTACAAATCGACTGAGTTATTTTTAATTCATATATTGGCTTATCTATAGAGCACAGTAATTTGTTTGTCTGTGCGTGGATACAGCTTTGAACATCTGTTTCTGTTAGAGTGAGAAGTAGATCTCTTTGCAGATTGAATGCGATGTATGGTGTTTGAAATTCTACAATATAGGAGTGCTGAGGAAGACTTATAACTTTGTCCAGCTCAAAACCTTCCTTGTTTACCAGAGGTATCTTGACTTCGATTATCAAGTACGAAGAGCCCATATCACCACTAATTTTCATTAGCTTGTAAATCTCCTTAAAGTCATGTTTGTTGGCAGGTAAAGTCAGATCGTTAGGTATGTGGCTGTAGATAATATTCAGTTGCTCTTCTAATTGTTCCGGTGGCAGTAAATGTGCGTCCATATGACCTTGTGCGAGGTCAGTGACGGTATTTATCACATTCTCTTGCATTTTCCGAAGATTATTCATGATGATCATCGCTGACATAGATGATGATAAGACATGTAGCTCGTTGTTAGTTTCTGCTTGCCATCGATTTGTTATCATCGTTACATTCTGTAGGTATTTCTGTACCATTCTAAACTGCTTGTTCATGATGGCTTCGTTTCGCTGCAGAATATTGTATTGAGATTCGATGACACTTGTCTGATTTTTCAGCAATAGTTGTAAGTGCTTTTCGTTTTGCGAGATTTTTTCTATGTCTTTTTCATATTGTTGCGCAAAGCGCTCATCCAGTACTCCAAATAAGGAGTTAGCTATATAGCCTATACCGTCAACCAAGCCTCTTTTTTGTCTTCTGTTAGCTTGACCCTTGAGTATGCGGTTATAGTGTTCGATTTCCGTTAACTCGTGTTCTAATTGATATATGATGCTTTTGTATTGAGTTGGCAGCATGGCAGTGTGTAGGTACTCTTCTAAGTGATTGACGTAACTCTCCACGTGATGTAATGCTGACCAGTAGGTACTCATGTTATAGTACACGATTAACTTCCATTCATCTCGAATAAGATTCATCTCATACATCTTATCGAAATAAATATTTTGGTGGTCGTCAAATGTTGATATGTTGTATGAGCACTGTGCAGGTATGAAGAAGGCCATGAACAGCATCATCGCCATCGTAATAAATGAAGCTGTAGATTTTCTCGTCGCACGCCTTTGTCGTTGGTTTGAGTGCGCGTCGGCGGTTGTGACGTCATCACATGTCGGTGTTTGAGCGTCATTTGTTGGTTTTTGTGTACATTCATCTTTCACGGGTAAGGTTGTTAATTTTAAAATAGGTCTCTTCATAATCCCATTTTTAGTTTTTACGGATACCACACGGACGTATCCGTCCTTGCCCGGATGTACCTCGATTACTCTGCCCATTGCCCACTTGCCAGGCGGCAGGTTTTCGTCCTTGATTAGAACGATTTCATCCACTTCAATGTTTTTTGAGGGTGTTCTCCACTTAGAACGAACTTGAAGTTGTTGTAGGTAATCAGATGACCATTTCTTCCAGAATTGTTTATTCATTGCCTGGACCATCTGCCATCTTGTGGTCAAGTTCACTTGTTCGGGATCCGTTTGTGGACGTGTTATTAGCGGTCCACCAACTAGGAAGTGTCCCGGTGAAAGATACTCATCATGATGCTTTTGTATTGAGTTGGCAGCATGGCAGTGTGTAGGTACTCTTCTAAGTGATTGACGTAACTCTCCACGTGATGTAATGCTGACCAGTAGGTACTCATGTTATAGTACACGATTAACTTCCATTCATCTCGAATAAGATTCATCTCATACATCTTATCGAAATAAATATTTTGGTGGTCGTCAAATGTTGATATGTTGTATGAGCACTGTGCAGGTATGAAGAAGGCCATGAACAGCATCATCGCCATCGTAATAAATGAAGCTGTAGATTTTCTCGTCGCACGCCTTTGTCGTTGGTTTGAGTGCGCGTCGGCGGTTGTGACGTCATCACATGTCGGTGTTTGAGCGTCATTTGTTGATTTTTGTGTACATTCATCTTTCACGGGTAAGGTTGTTAATTTTAAAATAGGTCTCTTCATAATCCCATTTTTAGTTTTTACGGATACCACACGGACGTATCCGTCCTTGCCCGGATGTACCTCGATTACTCTGCCCATTGCCCACTTGCCAGGCGGCAGGTTTTCGTCCTTGATTAGAACGATTTCATCCACTTCAATGTTTTTTGAGGGTGTTATCCACTTAGAACGAACTTGAAGTTGTTGTAGGTAATCAGATGACCATTTCTTCCAGAATTGTTTATTCATTGCCTGGACCATCTGCCATCTTGTGGTCAAGTTCACTTGTTCGGGATCCGTTTGTGGACGTGTTATAAGCGGTCCACCAACTAGGAAGTGTCCCGGTGAAAGATACTCATCATCTTGGCTTTCACTCACAACCAGTAGGGGCCGCGAGTTGAGACAGGCCTCAATCTGATGAAGAAGTGTGATGAACTCCTCGTATGTGAGCCTTTGTTCTCCCATCACTCGTCGTAGATGGTGTTTCAAACTTTTAACAGCGGCCTCCCAAAGGCCACCAGCTGAGGGATAAGCTGGCGCGTTGAAGTGCCACTGAATTTCGTAATCAGTAGCCTTGTTTAGTAGTTGTATGTCGATTGTTTGCAGTACCTCCTTGTATTCCTTTTTCAATACTTTATTCGCTCCAATAAAGTTTCTTCCTTGATCACTGTACATGTGTTTAGGTACTGATCTTCTAGCGCAAAAACGTCGAAATGCAGCCAGAAACCCAGGTGTGGAAAGATCAGACACCAATTCCAAATGAACGGCCTTTGTTGCTAAGCAGACGAAGACCGCCACGTATCCTTTATGTGTTCGCACACCACGCCCCTTGTTGGCTCTGATGTCAAAGTGACCGGTGAAGTCAACTCCAGTATGTGTGAAAGGGCGCGAGGGTGTGACACGGGGCTGTGGTAGGTCCGCCATCATCTGCGTCTTTTTCTCTTCCTTGAATCGCCGACATTTAACACATTTGCGTAGCTCTCTCTTTACAGTCCGAAGCCCACTTAGTATCCAATATTTGTCTCGTATGTAAGACAGTGTCAAGCTTGGTCCGCCGTGTAGCGTGACAGTGTGAGCCTGTTGTATAATAAGCTCGGTAAATTTGCTGTGACTTGATAATATTATCGGATGCTTTGATGATTGACTAAGTGACGAGTTGTTTAATCTCCCGCCTACCCGAAGCAATCCATCATGAGGGTCGATGTAAGGGTTAAGGCTCGCCAATTTACTGCAACTCTTGACTTTATTCTGATTCTGAAGTTGTTCAATCTCGTCTTCAAATTCCATTGATTGAACAGTCTTTATAATCAAATTGAGGGCGCATTGCATTTCCGTCGTGGATAGGTAACTTTGTCGTGGTATTTGTTTATTGCGCAACCACTGTGTGAAACGTGATAGCCAGCCGATTGTTGTTGCCATGCGTAGTGTCGAGCTGCACTCATGTAATAATTGTACAACTAAATCGTTTTTATAAGTTAAGGCCACGTTCACATTCGATTTCTTGGTTTCTAACGCAGGTGGTTGGTATGTGTTATCTTTGATACTGTTCGGATCAAATGTAACCAACCAATGGGGGCCCTGCCACCACAAGGTTTGTTCTGACAACTGTAGCGATGTCAGTCCTCTTGTAGCGCAATCTGCTGCATTATCTTCAGATCGGACGTGATGCCAAGCTGATGATGGGATGACGGTAAGTATTGTTCGAACTCTGTTGGCAACGAACAATTTCCATCTATTGATGTCTCCATTGAGCCAACCAAGTACCACCATGGAATCGGTCCATGCGTATATTATAGCTTGCTGTGGTAATGTTTCAACTACCTTTTTTATGAGCTGTGATAGTAAGAGCGCGCCGCAAAGTTCCAGTTTAGGTAGAGATAACTTATTTTTCAAAGGTGCCAATTTTGTCTTTGCAGTCACAAGCGTCGATGTGACTTCGCCCTTAGAATTTGTAGTAGTGACGTATACAGCGCAGGCGTATGCTTTTTCTGACGCGTCGCAGAAGCCATGTACTGAATATTTGTTTTTATCTCCTAGGTATCTAGGGATTTTGAAATCTTCAATGTGTTGAAGTTCACTTTTCAGTTGTGTCCATTTGTTGTTAATGTCNGGACCAAAGAAACTGTAGCGTCTTACAGTTACAGGATGAGTGCCGACGATTTGTATGGGATAGTTAGTGTACGAAACCAAACCCAATGATAGTCGTAATAACACTGATTTATTTCACATAACACAATTATTTATAAAATGATAGAATAGCAGAAGTACGAACGTACGTGACGTATAAAGTGTGCATAATTGCTATTTCTAAGTGACCTAGATTAGGTATGTCGTTGACATTAACATATGTGCGGTAACCCGTACAACTATCTACTGTATGCATATTGCAGTTGATAAACCATTAGAAACAATGCAAAAAGTGTATTCAATGGCTGAAATTAAGTTTAAAAGTACCTATGCAAATAATATATTTCTGTTATGCAAATAAACGTTTTATCTATCTATCTATCTATGCTGTGTGAGTCTACTAAGGCTTTATACATTTTTAGTGAATACTCAATGGAATGGACGAATTGTGTTTTTTTGCAACGACCCAACGAATCGGAGAGATTTAGAATCGAAACCACTCCGATAGATTACTATCGGTATTACTTTTAAGTACACAAGTAGTGACAGCTTAAGCGAAATAAACCAGTAATGTTACATGTGGGAGAGTTATTTTCTTAGGCTTTAAAGAAATTTAGTGAGGACTCGCCATTTTAGGTAACAAAAAACATTAATTTGAAGACTTACTTTATTACTTAAGAATAACCTATCTAAATTATTAATATCAACAAAACTTAGATGGATTTATAACTAGAATGTGTACAAAATAGTTTTTATTTATCTACGTGGAGGATGTAGCGGTCAAAAGCGAGCTGTTGTAAATAATATAATTTATTAAGTACATACATGAAATAAGATGCTGCTGAAAAGTGATGTTAAGGTGTAGTAACAAAAATGAGAAGAGAGTAAGGGAAGAAACAAAAATGAGAACACAGATATTGGTTCATCTTCATCATCATTTCAGCCACAGGGCGTTCACTCCTCCAATGATTCCCATATTGGTCGTGTAAGTGACCTGGGTCCAGTGGCTCTCTGCGACCTTTAAAAGGTTATTCCACCTTGTGGGTGGACGTCTGGACGTCCCACTTAATGTAAATATTGATATACTATTTCGAGACCATATCAACTCAAGTTTGCAAATATCTGTCAGAGTCCTTCGGTTAGTCGTTAGCGCTCCTGCACACGATGCCGCCGCCACGCCGCCCCCGCGCCTTTGCACTGTTTATACGCCGCGTGAAGCCCGCTGCTGCCGCTGCCGCGCCGCCGCCGTGCCGTCAAAGGCGGACCGGTGAAATTATGCTTATACGGCGCGGTGGCGGCGCGGCGGCGGCGCACCGGCGGGCTTTACGCAGCGCGTATGAACAGTGTAGGGGCGCAGCGTCGGCGCGGCGGCGGCGCGGCAGCGGCGCGGTGGCGGCGTCGTGTGCATTAGCGCTTATAACTCACTTCCAATAAGGCCACGGTAATCATATGAGCTTTGCAAAATAAACAGCAACTGGCAGTACATAATAAGATCTGCTGTAAAGTTTCGTAGAAAATGGCAAATCAATTTACCGAGTACTCATTTGACACCCACACGAAATTGGAATTGTTACTCAAGTTTTGACTTGAATGATGTGTGTCACGTTAGGACGACTTTTCTGAAGTGTTGACAAATAATATTGCTGGAGACACAAGCAAAATTTACCACAATCCCACCGGCATAAGACCAGAAACTGTTTCAACAGACGCACGAATAAAATTGTCGCAAATATTACTCTGTCAAGTTTTATAGACGTAATCCCGCCGCTTTTGATCGACAGTCGGCTTTATGGTCTATAAAATAGAACCCAAAATCAAGTGATGATTTGACAATCCAAAGGTTGTGCTAGCATATGTAACTTAGCTTAAATTCACAGATTGTTTAGAAGTATGGGATAATTTAAAACTTAGAGAGAAGTGAAAGAAGACTCCAATATCAAATAAATGAAGTTCCTATTTTGGGGTAGGATTACATAGCCAATTAATTTTATCTCGTTTATTTTCTATTTAAGTTTTGAGAGTTAATGTACCGTCATTAACATTTAATCAGAAATACCCAAAAAACCTTCTCTATTATTTTATTAAAAACAAACAATAAGTAAATGAAAAGTTGTATCGTTACAAAATCTATCTACTAAAGCCCGGTCCGTGAGCACGTAGAATTTTGTCCAATGACCCCTAGCTACCCATCCTTATCGCTCGCGCGTAATTATATTGCTGTCGCGACTGACAGACAGACTATAGTTAGTTTATCCCTGAAATCTAAACTGTAGAGTGCTAATGAATATAAATTTACTGCAGCTTAAAATAAACCAAAGGTTATTTACTCCTCCCACTGAACCGACAGCGCACGTCGGATTGATTCTGCAGTGGATTAGAAAATGAGTGTGTTGCGTAATCGCTTGCAGTAGAGCTATTTTTAAACAAACAGTATGTTAAAGCTATTTTAAATGTAGGTAATTGTTTTTTCAACGATGCAAACGCTGAATATACCTACTGGTAATTTCAAACGAAAAAATAACTAAAACACTAATAACCAATAATTATGTAAATAGCTCTTAAAGTCTCTCTAAACCTAAAGCTTAAAACGCGAATCACTGCGATACAGCTAATTATAATAATAAGAAGTAGGAAGTGGTGGTGATCCACACACACACAAAACAATTTTATAGAATTATGCCGTTCCAACTAATGGCTCTAATGCCATGTTCAATACTAGAACTTATCAATTTCTTTTCCTCACTCTGACATGTGGATAATGATAATGAAATAACTTAGAGATTCTAAATTACGACCGATACCAGATTTAATCGGAAGACTGTTGTCTCGCATACGATCGAGCGAACATAAACTTTATAACTTGAGTAAAAAGAACCAGAGCTGTAACGCAAAAAACTTTGACGAATAAAGTAAACAACAAGCAACTTGGTTGTTCTACAGATGTTCATGTTTCGGAACAAATTGTTTTAACGCTATATTCGAACGCTGTTTAAAAAACTGTTTTTTCAGTCTATCTTTATTGGCACTAATTTAAATAAGTACATGCACTCTCACATCTACTTACTATATTATGCTTCTTACAATATTTTATGAAAAAAGCACACATTTTAAACTAGGTAAACTACTAAATCGGTCGACTTAAACATGTCTCAAAAAGCGAATGAAAACGAAAAAGTATAAAACAAACTCAATTAACAGTTCCAAAAAGCCGATTATTTATAAAGTTTCCTAGGATTTCTTTATTAACACTTCTTCCTCTTAATTCCGGATTGCTAAGAAACTTTCACATTACGATTTCAGGCACAGCTGAAATGAAAGCAGCCAATACAGAAATTCGGCACAGTGTATTTTACAAGCTTTTATTTACTTTCACATGTCTGGTATCTGTCGTCAAATCTTGCAATTTAAAATTGACCCACTTCCCGGCTTCCCAATGAGCTGTTTTTTTTCCAATCTCTCTCTCTTTCCAACCTCTAAATTCTCATAAGACGACAACGGAATTCGACTACATAAAAAAAACACCAG
Organism: Ostrinia furnacalis; assembly: GCF_004193835.3. Classification (NCBI taxonomy): domain Eukaryota; kingdom Metazoa; phylum Arthropoda; class Insecta; order Lepidoptera; family Crambidae; genus Ostrinia; species Ostrinia furnacalis. The sequence continues at coordinate 79,970 of NW_021134786.1, forward strand.
CGGCCTCAGTACTACTAAGCATAGCTTCTGTCGTAATTTCGAACTCCTTCTAAATGAATCTTCTGATTATTTTCGTTGCGGGACAGCTTAACTTTCACCCGGGACAAATTTGACCTTCACTGGTTGGGTTTTTTATCGGCGGTCAAGCAACTGGCTACAGAGGAGTTGCAGCGGTGGAACAAGAGGCGATAATAATCCTATAGCTTGTGTCTATAAGTTATGAAACCCCCAAATCAAGGAATTTATTAGTTTTAGAAGTTAAAGTTACCTACTAACAATAATGCTACGTTTTATCTATTTGATCTCAATCTCATATAAAATTTTAGTTTACGGGAATAATCCCACCTCTCTTACTCACCACTGCAACTCCTGTGTAGCCAGGATCTATAGCTTGACCGCCAATAAAAACCCAACCAGTGAAGGTAAGTTTGTCCCGGGTGAAAGTTCAACTGTCATTGGACCCGCAACGAAATTAATCAGAAGAACATAGGAGGAGTTCGAAGTTAAGGTTCGACTTCCCTCCGTTGCAAAGCAGATGACAGGTGACAAACGGAGGTTTAGTAGAATTTTAGTTTGAAATCTATTTTTGCTGTATGTACTTGTACATGCCGTAGCTGAGTGGACTGGTTCATCTATTCCTTCGTCCCGGATTAGGCGCGAACCATTCCAGTTTTCGCCGTTCCAATAGTAACGTCTTTTATTTCTGTCTCCAAGTTAATCAGTTGAACAGCTGTTGGCTTGTTCCAGTGGACTGGTTTGTTTGTAAGTTTGAACGTCACAAGTTTTTTAATGGTGATATTTTCTTGACTTCAACCTTTTTCGGGTTTTAAGAATCTATTCAAATTGACTTTTACTAATATAGACACAATATATTTTTTTATATTTCTTAAAAAGCTAGGCAATGTACTGCATTCTAAAATATTTTAATTTAATAACTATTTTACTGTCAAATTATGTTTATGTACGACTGATCAACCAACTGTCTGAATTCCATTCAATTTCCGGTTCTTGTAATCAGAAATACCATAAACAAAATAATAATATTATTTTATATGGTATTAATATTTATATTATGGTATTCCATAAAATCAATGTTATAAGGTGTTACAAGTACCCACTCTAAGTTTCCTTACAAGTTCACACACAAAATGTTTCATACCTACTTACTTACACTTCAAGTCTCTAAAATTATTGAGCTAACGTAAACTTACTTACTAAAACCTTTACAAAGTACTTCAAATTCAAAACTGTATTATAGGCAGATATTTAGTTCCAACATAAAGGAGTATTTACAACGTATAAAGTATTTACAAGCCTAAGTGTGTTGAACTTTAAAACAGTTTAGGCCCGAGTTATATTTTCATTATAAGTTTTATAATAACGTGGTGTAAGATACGAAAAGTTGATGTGTAATGGAGGAAAACGCAGTAGGTAACAGTAAAAAAAAGTAAAAGTAAGGCTGAGTTGCACTACCTAACTTTAAGGGTAACTATGACGATAACTGGTGCTTTTTGAAGGGAGTTTGACAAATTTTTGACGTTTGTCAAAGTTAAAGTAAGATGGTGCAACTCAGCCTAAGTAGTTGAAGGAACATAGCCAGTTCTTTTGTGGTTGAGGATTACAGACGAAGCTTCCTTACACCATCGGCTCATCACTTTCCATCAGGTGAGGTGCAAGTCAAGATCTTCCTCATTGTGGTAAAAAAAAAGGTTTTCTCTCTATAGGGTGGATGAAAAATACTAATAATATCAGTCGTAAGTCTTTCATGAGTTTATAGTTGCAAAATAGACTGGCTTATGTAGGAATTCAACTTGCGGCAACTAGCTTTAGGAATATTTTTAAAACTGTGAAAACCTGATATAAATTATTTAATAAATAATACTAGTAGTAATCGTTTTCAGCCAAATGACGTCCACTGCTGGACAAAGGCCTCCCCCAAGGTTTTCCACAATGAACGGTCCTGCGCTGCCCGCATCCAGGTTCTTCCCGCGACCTTCACCAGATCGTCGGTCCACCTAGTAGGAGGCCTGCCCACGCTACGTCTTCCAGCCCGTGGTCGCCACTCGAGAACTTTCCTGCCCCAACGGCCATCGTCTCTACGAGCTATGTGCCCCGCCCACTGCCACTTGATTTTAGCAATTCTGCGAGCTATGTCGGTTACTTTGGTTCTCCTGCGGATACTAGTAGTAAACTTCAGTGATATTTACTTGCATTAAAAATACGTAGTTGATTGAGATTTAGGTTTTTTAAAGCTACTGTGACCTTTCTAAGTTGTGTTAATTTGAAATAAGACAACTTTTGTAAAGGTTCGAAAATTTCATATCGGGAAAATACGTTAGTGTAAATGAAATTTATTCAACATTAAGCGTAAATGATGTTACAAGTTTTTACAAAGACCTAGTTTTAACGAAGTTTTCAAATAAGTTGTTTGAGAGGGAATACTTTACTTACAGTCATTAAAATTTAGGATTTGACTATCAGCTCTTAAGTTTTAAATAATTTTATCAAAATTTATTAGGAGATCAAAAGTAATAAAACATTTCTCTGATGCCTGTTTCTAAATCTAATAGTAGTTTGAAGTACTAGCTTCAGTTTTTTGAATTAAAAAAGACTTCAAAAAAACTGAATGGGATCGGCTTCACTCCATCCACGGTTCAAATATCCATATTGCGTCCTGGAGTACCCAGGATCATTTTTCAGTCCATTTGCTGATTCCGAATACTGATACCGCGTGGAAAAATACACTTAGGCTCGGTTGCACCACCTAACTTTGACCATAACTATGACGATAACCAGTGTTTTTCGTATGGAGTTTGACAGATTTTTGACGTTTGTCAATGTTAAAGTAAGGTGGTGCAACCCAGCCTAAGTGTATTTTTTCTGTAATGCGGATTTCCGCACACGTGCGCATATAAGGTCAAAGATTAGCAGACTTATCAACATGGAAAGGGCTCAACACCGTATTGCCTTTAGCGAGCTGTCAATGACAGCCTGTCATCGAATTTCTTGCGCTGTCAACCGCGGAGCGAGGCGTTCACGTACGGTGCGGATGAGTGTGCGTTGCAGTATGGAGTTTCATACAAAGAATACCGGACGCCTCTAGTTGATACGGTTACGATCCCTTTCCGGGTTGATAACTTTGCTACGTCCTTTATTAATCCACTAAATTACTAATAGTTCCGTTAGCCCCTCGTACAGTAAGCTGAATATGCTTGTGTCACGAGTGAGCTCACTCACCACAATCGCAAGTTAGTCCGACCCCTTCACCGTTCAGCTATCGTGGCTACATTAAAGTATGGAATGATGGATTGTACAGCGTTTCAAGACTTCCTAGTGGATATTTTCAAGAAGTAAAATCTTAACAAATTTTTTTGACGCGCTCACTTGCGACGACATTTGATATAAACTCACACTAAGCCCTCAGATTCGCACGCGTGGCCGAAATCCGCATCACAGTAAAAGGCACTAAGCCAGTATGGGCAAGTGCTTTTTCCTTTAGCTCTGTGTAGACTAATGGAACGAGTAACGCCAGTGTGTAAAGGTGCAACCTTTGAAGAACAAAATGGAGGTTCGTTACGGGTGGAAAGAAAGGAAAGCTTTTTTAACGCTGGAAATATTGGGAGTTTGGGGGAAAGAGGCTTTTTGAAATTTCCAAACATTTTTTAAGTACGATTGCACGGAAAATTTTTTTTTTTTTTAGATAAATCATGGTTAAACTTTGTTCCCAAAAAGTGATATAAAATAATTTATAAAAAATATATCCAAGAAAGTCACACAATATAACCCTCTTGTAACAAATAAAATGAAAATAAGGGTGTTTCTATAGGCAGCATCACGTGCCATTTTTTAGGATAGTGGGTAGGTGGTGGTAGGTAAATGATAATAACATTATTAACATCTACAGTTAATAATTATGAGAATAATAAATAGATCATGTAATAACATGTTATTTCCGTAAACATTTATCAAAAAGCCAGTAATTCCAAAAACAAGTTACCTATATCTATTTCAATTACAAATTACAAATTACAAATCCACAGACTAAACAGAATTATTACAAAACTGCATACAAAGCGGCAGAAGCGAAAGGCAAAACCCAGTGTGTTTAATTTATAAGGGTACATTATTAAATTTTCCCACTTCCGTATTAAAATATACGTGACTCCAAAACTTTGCTGGGAAAATTCAGATAGGCAACAGTTGCTTGTCAGAGTGAAAAATAACTTATCACACTTGTTACCATATAAGTTACTTGGACAAAAATGAATTTAAAAAATAACGCGTGGGACGACCACCCACAAGGTGGACCGACGACCTGATAAAGGTAGCAGGAAGGCGCTGTATGCAGGCCGCTACCAACCCTGCGATGTGGAAGTCATTGGGGGAGGCCTATGTTCAGCAGTGGACGTGCTGTGTCTGAAATGATGATGATGATGAGTCACTACATCAAATAAAATTTATGTTAAGGAGTTCTTCAAGCTCGGTTGTCTATAAATTATAATAAACAAATGTACTGTACATGCTCCCTTAAAGCCCCGTAAACGCCATTCGTCTTGTAAAAATAAAAAGGCGATCCAGTTTTTATTTTATGGGGCCTTAAAAGTTACTCCAATCTCTCTTTTAAATAAATATAAATAAATAATANTTGGAAGACGAGTTACGCAACATTCAAACACGTTGGAGTGCAATCGACGCTTTGCACCTCCAAATCGACAACATTCTACAAGGTTCAAATACACAATATGACGACGAGTTTTATGCCTACGAAGAATCATACAAAGGCATTAAAAAGGCTCTGAACCTAAAACTTGCATCAACTGTGCATCTTCAACAGTCGACACCACAAATCGACATACCAACCTTTACTGGCAAATATACCCAATGGCCTACATTCTACGACATGTACGTGGAAAGTATTCATAACAACAACCTCCTTACCAACACGCAAAAGATGCAACATTTGAAAGGTAAACTGCGAGGAGATGCTGAGCGACTGATTCAACATCTACACATCTCAGCTGATAACTATGAGACGGCATGGGAACTGCTAACTCACAGATACAACAACCCTCAACTGTTGTTCACAAAACAGATTGAAATCTTCATCAATCAACCCGNCAGAAGCCATGTACTGAATATTTGTTTTTATCTCCTAGGTATCTAGGGATTTTGAAATCTTCAATGTGTTGAAGTTCACTTTTCAGTTGTGTCCATTTGTTGTTAATGTCTTCAGGTAGACATTGATCCCACTCTATTGATTCTTCAGACCATGTACGTTGAAATAAAAGCTTTGCACGTATCGTTAATGGAGATAGCCATCCCAACGGGTCGAAGATCTTAGAGATCTCTGATAACAACTGTCTCTTTGTTATTGTGTTGTCAGTTGTTTCTTGTTGAAATATGTTTTTGAATGAGAAGGTGTCCGAAGTAGGGTTCCAACGTAGGCCCAAGGTTTTTCTGTTCTCAGAGCTCTTGAAGTCGAGTGGCGCATCTAGTTGTTCTGCTGCCAAATCTTCAATGAGTTCGTGAGTATTACTGGACCACTTGCGAATATTCATTCCAGCTCCCTTGAGTATGTCGATAATCTCTTGTTGCAGTTGTTTAGCTTGAGATATTTCGTCACAGCCTTCAAGTAGGTCATCCATGTAGAATGACGACATCAGTGCAGCAGCAGCCAAGGGGAACTTATGCGCGTCGTCCAAGGCCAGCTGTTTTAGAGTGCGCATTGCCAGGTAAGGAGCCGCCTTTGTCCCGTAGGTAACAGTTGTAAGCTGATACTCCTTTAGTGGTTCCAACGGTGTGCTCCTCCATATAATGCGTTGTAAATGTTGATCGGGTTCACGAATATTTATTTGGCGAAACATCTTCTCGATATCAGCGGTTATAACGTATTTGTGTTGACGCCATACCAAGATGAGATGCTGTAGATCCTTTTGTAGATTAGGACCGCGCTCCATTAAATCGTTGAGACTGCGCCCGGTTGATGTTTTCGAGGATGCATTGAAGACGGTTCGAAGCTTAGTTGTAGTCGACTCAATTTTCAACACACCGTGATGAGGGAGATAGCACGATGGTTCTTCATTGTGTTTTGTAACTAGAGACATGTGACCTTGTTGTTCATACTCTCTCAAAAATTGTTTGTAACTTTCGCAGAATTCCTTGTTTCTTGACATCTTGCCCTCCATGTTGTGAAACTGAGCGATCGCCTTACTTTTGGATTGACCTAGATCTTGTTCGAATCCAGGCTTCATGGGAATCGCGTTTTAACTTTTTGATTAAGAAAATCGTCAGTCTTTAGATGGATACTTCTGATTCGATTATTTGCGTTTAATGCAATTTTATTGATATTACATTTGTATTGTGCGATTTATTTTATTTTCAATCAGGATATAACATACGGATGATGATATGAAATCACTCATTATTGCCTATTTGTATACACCAACTCAAGTTCATGTCATGATTCAGTCTAGCTCAAAGAACTTAAATACTCGAAAGGACTCGGAAGGCTCAATGATTCATGTGAAGTCTTAAAAATAAACTCAAGTCTCGAAACAAAGACTTTTAAGACTCGAGGTTCTTACTTACAACACTAGCGCGGTCGGCCATTGGCCATTGTGAGGGACGGCTGTCTTTGATACTGCTGTGATACCGCCGACTCTGCCACGCATAAATAAGGATGTCAACTCCAAAGTTCTTTCTAATCATAATAATAATAAAATCATTCTTTACTTTTACAAATTTATTTTTTTGTTTCTACGATGATTTTAGTTATTATTATTTCAGTTTGAAATTGATGGTTGGGAACAATTATTTATTTACTTCGGAATACTAAAGACTGCCGATAATCACAGGTAGATAATTCGATAGCGTTTAATTTCTGCTATGATCGAGTCAATTACGAATCACATTTTTTAATTTCATCATCATCATCATTTCAGCCACAGGACGTCCACTGCTGAACATAGGCCTCCCCCAATGACTTCCACATCGCACGGTTGGTAGCGGCCTGCATCCAGCGCCTTCCCGCTACCTTTATCAGCTCATTTCATTCTTTAATTTGCTAAGGGGATATTAAGCGATTAAAATTAACATGAAAAATGTGCCTGCTTTAACGTAATTCTAAATTTCATAGTCATGGTAACTATCCCATTTGTGTATGGTATAAAAATAAGTCTTGATTCTTGAATCTAATTGATTTCGGCTTCTACTAACTTTTTTGCTTCGTTTCGTTGCTACGTTTGAAATAAAAGATTTTTGCAAGCGCAGAGGTATTTTAACGAATTTTTGAATAAACATCATTCCATTAAGGCCACTAAATAAGTACTTACCTACATAAGATTTTTTTTATGTTACCAAAATAAATAAATTTTAATTTTCTCCTTAATTTAATCCTTAAATAACTAGTAAACTTACGTAGCTTGGGATCTATTAACTAAATGAATGTTTAATAACCTATGAGTATATTTACATCGTAATAATAATAATGTACACTGTTATTGACCATTATGTGCCATTATGTCGAACTTACACTCTGTGTATGTGTTTTTGGATCATTAAATAATAAGAAGCGAATCTGGGTGCGCGCGTAATATTATTATCGCGCGCCTAGAACATTCCAAGCTAGCCGTTAGCAATGCGGCCCGCTGATTGGCCGGAGGCCTCTATCCTTTTATGGTCAGAAGCTTCTAGCGGCTCACCGCGCCGCACACGCGGCCGAGAGCCGCCAGCACAGAATAAGTAATAGTACAGGTACAGA
>NW_021134787.1:0-2540 GCF_004193835.3 Ostrinia furnacalis
AACAAACAAGGACGGGTACAAATAGGGGTAATATCCGTATCTCTTTTTATACAGCCAGCGAGCAAACTTGCGTTGAATTTCAAAATCATTAAGGCATATTTATCCTCGTAGGGATCCCAAATGACAGCACCATACTCAAGCTTGCTACGGACGTATGCGCTATACAATATCTTAGCTACCCTAATATCGTCAAATTGAGCAGACGTACTTATAACAAACCCTAATAACTTACTAGCCAATTTATAAATTTTTGTCACATGTTTGTGAAAGTCCAACTTAGAATCTAGCATTAAACCTAGGTCTCGTATGTCAGCAACTCTTTCCAGTGGAGTGTCATATAAATAATAATTAATATTCAATGGAGATCGTTTACGTGTAAAAGTAATTACTTTACACTTGTCAGTATTAAATGCTAGGCGATTGACGAAACTCCATTCTAATACCGCATCAATGTCGCTTTGCAATGCTATAGCGTCTGGAACACTGGAGACACCCAAACAAAGTTTGAGATCATCCGCAAACAGTAGGCATTCAGAAAATTTAACACATGTAGGTAGGTCATTTATAAAGATTAAGAAAAGTGTGGGTCCAAGGGTACTACCTTGACTGACATCCGATCGTGTGTAGTATTCATCAGACTCAAATCCATTCACTCTTACAAATTGACTTCGATTTTCAAGATAACTGGCAAAAAAATCCAAAAGTTTTGGAGTTAATCCTATAAGAGCCAGTTTCTGAAGGAAAGAATATCATTATCTACCATATCGAACGCCTTTCTGAAATCAAAGTAGGCTGCATCTACCTGATGACCAGCATCCATCTCAATATCATTATCTACCATATCGAACGCCTTTCTGAAATCAAAGTAGGCTGCATCTACCTGATGACCAGCATCCATCTCAGCGTGCACATAATCGACATGCCTAACCAGGTTAGTAGTGGTCGATCGTGCTTTTCGAAAGCCGTGCTGATCATCATGCAGCAAGTGGTTGACTTGTTTGCCGATACGTAGATTCAAAATTGATTCCATAATTTTCGCAAACACTGAAAGCACGGCAATAGGCCTAAAACCAGAGACATCCATAGTGGACTCCCCCTTAGGAATAGGCGTAACCCGCGATGTCTTCCACTGCTTCGGGTACTTAGAGCGTCTGAGACAGAGGTTGAATATGTACAAAAGGGGCTCCTGAAGAGCAGATATGCAGTCCTTAGCAAGAAACACTGGAATACCATCGGGGCCACCAGATGATCGCGCCTTAATGCGCTTCATTGCTTCTCTTAGATCAGATTTGTCAATGATATCTATAGAAATGGCAGTGGCATCCGCACGTGCTGAACGTGCAGCCTCACCAGAATCTAGCTGTGGAACCTCACTCTGAAACACTGAGCCAAAGTATTCGGCAAAGGCGTCGGCTGCAGCCTGACCAGTCACTTATTATTTTGCTGCGATGATATTTTAAAACTGCGATATCTCCTAAGATATTTATTGAAATCGAATGGTGTAAAGGTCAAGTATGTTTAAAATTAAATACTTGTGATGAATAACTTATTTATTTAGATAAGGATTAATATCATGTTTATGAAAAAACCTCCGCAAATAATGCATTAATATAAAACAGATTTCTTTTTGCATAAAAAGGGTTACTATGAGCCAACCTTAAAAGATTTTAGAACTTTTAAAGGGGAACAATCCTGTCATACATGATTTTTGCGAAACTTTAACCGTTTACGCAGCGTTAGCTCTCAAAAGGAAAAAAATCACTGATTTGAAACATTCTTAATTGGTGCTCCGCTCCTATTGGTCTTAGCGTGATGATATATAGCCTAAAGCCTTCAAGAACTAACGGGCTATCCAACACAAAAAGAATTTTTCAAATCGGTCCAGTAGTTCCTGAGATTAGCGCGTTCAACCAAACAAACAAACAAACTCTTCAGCTTTATAATATTAATAGTATAGATTTTTCATAATACGTTCGGCCAATCTGACATTCAATTACAAATTATTATGCGTTGAGCATAATCAGAGACAGCATAAATATTTTTTTTTTATCCACAACGAGGAAGCTCTTAGCCTGAATCTGAATTCCACTGGATGGATGTACCGGTAGTAATCATGTAACTAAATTTAGAAAAAACATCAATCAAGATTAGGATATGTCCATAGCCTATAATGGATTATATGAGTCTGAATGGCATGAAGGGGTAAAGCAGCAGACTACAGAAAAATACCACAAGACTAGAAGAAAGACTTATCGAATATAATACATCCAAAAGAAGGAAATAACTAGACATGGTGTTAAATCATCCGGGCGGTGAGATAAAGAAGAGAGAAGAAAAAAAAAAGCAATATGTGGGTTGAAAAGCACTGAGAGTTGTGAACCTATGTTCCAAACACTAAACATACTAACTCTGCCGTCACTACACATCTTGGAAGTTTGCATTTTTATTAAATCCAACCCCCATCTTTTTGTCAAATTCTCGCAAACTAGGTTTAGACCAATTCGTACCCAATACCAAAACGCTCTCAGTGTAGGTGGCCA
>NW_021134788.1:0-1828 GCF_004193835.3 Ostrinia furnacalis
TTATACTTCTTAAACTAGCGTTTTACAATGGTAAAGGACATATCTTTATCACCAAAAGTAAAATTTAGCTGACCGCTTCAGTTTTATATTGCTTAACCACGTCGAAAGTCATAATAAATCTTCGCGCGAAAATTTCCGCAAGTCGATTCCATGTTTTTGTAGTCAAGATAATTTTCAATTCAATGTTAATAATACAAAACGTGCTCAAACGATAAAAAGTTTTGAATAAGGTTGTAGTCAAAAATGTCAAACTTTTCATTAAAAGTATCAGATGTCGTCTAACAACACGTTATGTTGTCGAGGCTCACAACTTAAATAGTGCCCTAGTATACAATTTATAGAAAAACTTGTCTATCGCACCTGTAGCAAATTGAATATGCTTTTTTTGGTTCAAAGTAGTCATGTCACTAGGACGCATAGTTTCCGAGGATTAAGCGAAAAACCGAAAAGTGGCACCTTTAAACCCCCCTCTCCCCGCCGGCTCAAGGGCTAAGGGCGGGGACTTTTGCTATATTCACCTCCTAACTAGTCTAAATAAAGTCCTGAAGTCAGAAATTGTGTTCTACAGTTTTCCATCTATAATGCTTTATTGACTGGACTAATTACTTTTTAGAGATAAACAAGCAGCTCCATCGAGACTTGGCTAGTTTTTTACAGAATGTTTTTGGTAGGATTAAAATATTCTTATAATTACTTACATACTATACTACAACCATAATTCAAATAATATTTTGCTATAGTTTTTTATAGGCTCGAAACTTATTGAAATCAATTTAGTAACCCAGTGATACAAATTAACAAACCGGTTGGCTAAATTGGAGCAAAGCTTCTGAAGTCGTATTTTGGAAGGTGCCCGGAAGTCTGGGCACATTGCCACGCTGGATGTCCAGGCTAATTCGTTGCTCAAAGTATAGGCCAGCCTTTGGATCGTAAGATGTCTCAACTCAACTAAGCGCTGAGACATCTTACGAAACAGTTTGTGGGCGCTTAGTCCCCACGGGCCCAGAGTTTCAACTTGTTGCCGGTAGAAGGAAGATGGAAGGGCGCTAAAGTGTCAACGCACACTAAAGAGCCCCCCATCTCCCAGGGAACAAGCGTCATTCCATCAGGACGCTTCCCATCGCTACAAGACAGGCTGCTCGTTTCGAGGATATTTGGAATACGAGCGCTGACCTAACCTAACCCCGGCGAATGACGTCATTCAAACCGGCGTGACGAGGGATTCGGCCAGCACTTCTATTACAAGAAAGATCGTGGTGAGCAAGTTGATCAACATCCTTCCAAGAGCAGCGCTAATTCGAGGTACTGAGCAAGGAGCTCCCAAGCGGAGACTAATGGCCATTCTGTATCAATGGCCTCTGTTAAAAACGGAAGATGGACAGCATTAAACATATTTGATTTACTGAGAATTTTGCTACCTACCTGCATATCTTAACTAAGTCATATTACCATCGCAATTAACATACAATAAATTACTTAAATAATTATACTTATTTAATAATTACATACTTATTCCAAAGATTTCCAAGGTTGTGGCCAGAACGGAAACTAATAAATATGTAATTGTCAGCCGCTGCAATGCAGTAATATATCGCAGTATACGGTCTACATCTAGGAAATCACTAAAAGGTTTTGTATTTATGGTCGTGACATAGTTAATTTTTCCTTCAGTGTCTGGAAATCCAGTGCAATTTGCAGATGCCTAACGATATTTTATTCGATTAATAACGAGGGGCTAAGCAAGTGGTTTTTTACCTACTCCTTGAAACTTTAAAATGACTAAGACGTACGGCTGAACCATTTAAGAACCTAGTAAGAAACACTTTTT
>NW_021134789.1:0-645 GCF_004193835.3 Ostrinia furnacalis
TAAAAAAAAGTCAAGTAAGACCAGATGAATACAAATATTATTAATTTTATTTTGAACTAGCGGCCGGCCGCCCGCGACTTCGTACGCGTGGACCTCGTTTTACTCCTTAGTTCGTAAAATCGGCTTCCCCCGCATGAATATTTACGAACGTCAAAAACAGTAGTTTGTCCAGCGCTGTAGATTTTAACCAATGACGATAGATTGCGCTTTTTAGACACGTCTTATTTATTTATTGAAATTTATTTGTCACATATCGTCATAAATTATAGCCTATAATTATGTTATCCGAAAAGGCTTTAGTACCATAGACCACATACATACGCTACGGCAGATTATACAGAAGACCGAGGAGTATAATCAGCCACTTTGTCTGGCGTTTGTGGACTATGAAAAAGCCTTCGACTCGATCGAGACCTGGGCAGTGCTACAGTCTCTCCAATGCAACGGTGCCAAATTGACTATAGATACATCGAAGCGCTGAAGGGCTTGTACGAAAACGCCACAATGTCGGTCCGCCTCCAGGATCAGAACTCGAAACCTATCCAGTTGCAGCGAGGGCTCGAGGGGTGAGACAAGGAGATGTCATAATTATCTCCGAAACTGTTCACCACCGCACATACGTAGATTTCAACGATTTAGGCGGCC
>NW_021134790.1:0-526 GCF_004193835.3 Ostrinia furnacalis
TAATAGGTATTTTACTAAACAAAAAATACACTGAAAAAATGTTTTGTTTGTATTAAACACGAACTATTTATTACTAACTAGCTTTCCGCCCGCGGCTTCGCCCGCGTGGAATTTTGTCTGTCACAGAAAAACTTTATCGCGCGCGTCCCTGTTTCAAAAACCGGGATAAAAACTATCCTATGTTCTTTCCCGGGACTCAAACTATCTCTATGCCAAATTTCATCAAAATCGGTTGCGAGGTTTAAGCGGGAAAGCGTAACAGACAGACAGACAGAGTTACTTTCGCATTTATAATATTAGTTGGGATGAAGTCTTGATTACCAACACAACAATACCTATTTTTTTATGATTGACCTAAAATGTATATTTTCATTTTTTTTTGTAATTCATTCTACCACTATATTTTTTTTGTCTATTAATATTTAAGGAGAAAAATAATTTTGATGTTTAATTGTTATTGTGTTTAAATTTTGTCCCTGTCTGCATGATAAAAATAACATTTAAGTGACTTATCGCCTGAATAAAC
>NW_021134791.1:0-1833 GCF_004193835.3 Ostrinia furnacalis
CTATCTTTAGCCGTAACATATACATTGTACCTATGCAAAGCAGGGGTCGCTAGTTAGTATTAAAATAATAAATGCGTATAAGTCTATCAGTCGATCTGCCACGCTTAAAAAAATAATGATTTACTATAGAGAGACTTTAAGACCCTGGGAAAAAACTAAATAAAAATAAGTAGAGTTAATTGTCGGTTTTTGAAAAAAAAAAGGACAGGCGCACTTTAATGTATTTTTGTTTATGTTTTTACATTTTATAATTTACTCTGATAAAACTCTTGCGTTCAAATGATAGAGTTTTACACCTAACACGATAACGTTTGATCGCTATATTCGTAACTCATTTATGTAGGCTGTGAAATCAATTTAAATTAATTTTCATTTAAGACACTAGCGGCCGTCCGCTACTTCGTACGCGCGGATCCCGTTTTAACCCCTTAGGAATTTAATTTTGCAAAATTTCGTCTTAGTGAGCACCCACGTTCTAAAAGGAACCCCCATGCAAATTTGAGACTCCTAGCACTTGCAGTTTCTGAGATTTCATGATGAGTGAGTCAGTTAATCAGTAACCTTTTAGATACCTACTATTTTAGTAATCCCTACTCTAGTAATATTGTCCGTGGTGCACAATCTTTTCTTAAAGGTTTTAAACCTTTGTTTGTCACCTTTCATCCGCTTTTCAATGAAGGGAAGTCGAACCTTAATTTCGAACTCCTCCTATGTTCTTCTGATTAATTTCGTTGCGGGTCCAATGACAGTTTGACTTTCCCCCGGGACAAACTTGACCTTCATAGGTTGGGTTTTTGTGGCGGTCAAGCTGTAGATCCTGGCTACACAGGAGTTGCAGTGGTGGGAACGAGAGGTGGGAATAGTCCCTTTTTGTTAACACTATTAATCCCTAGAATAATCCCTGATTTCATACTGTAATAATAAAGGTATTGATTCCTAGAAATACGTCTTTTATAGGAGTCAAGTAAAATTCAATTTTCTATTAAACAACGGTACTTCAAGCTGAACTATGAGCTAATATTTAATAGTAAGTAATACAGGCGATTTTACTGTACAAAACAAAACTATAGAGTCAAGTCGAAACTCGAAACTTAATATTACTTTTCGACAAAGCCAAAAACCGACGAACAAACTTAAGTAGAAACCTGAAATTACTACGCTGAAGCTCTTTGAAGTGATATCCTGTGTTAAATATTAATTAAAATACGTCCATATTTCAAGTTTAGATCGTAAAAATCACTTTTTAATATTGTAGTACAAGACTAAAATTTTATATTTTTTCTTGGAAAAAAGTATTTTGATATTTACCTGAAATGTGTTAAAAATAACCTAGAAGTAGGTTATTGAAATTTTGCTATCAAAGTAACGTTAAAAGTAAAGATTTTTATTTTTGTATGTTTGTAACGAAAAAACTCTAAAAATACTGAACCGATTTCTAAAATTCTTTCACCAGTGGGATGCTACATTATACAGGGTGTCCCAAAAAGTAGTGTCAAGCCGAAGCCCAGAAGTAGAGCATCACTAGGGCTATCCGAATCATCGTGACTTTTGGTAGTTTTCGAGTTATGTTTTTAGGGTTCCGTAGTCCTGACAAGGAATCCTTATAGTTTCGATATGTCAAAAATCAAAATCAAAATCAAAAATATTTATTCAGTTTAGACCACAAGTGGCACTTATGAACGTCAATAGAAAATAATAAAAAAAAGAAAAGGTAGCCCTTATGGGGCACTTTACATGTCTCCTTATCTTTTGGGCCCTACCAGCGCTTCGAGACAAACATATGGCAAGTGCTGAGAAGAAACGCCGGAACAAACTCAGTCACCACTTATTGCC
>NW_021134792.1:0-521 GCF_004193835.3 Ostrinia furnacalis
ACGTTTGTCAAAGTTAAAGTAGGATGGTGTAAGGCTGGTCCTTAAGATGCTGACGGTACTGCGTCATCAGGGAGGCCATCAAGACAACTCGCGACGTGCCCGAGGCTTGTCTACGCACAAGTACCCACTCGGACAGCACAAAGGAAGAGTTAGGTGTCTCAAATTAACCCCCGTATGTAAAAAACTGTGCAGTCTGAGTTACATTGGCAATCGAGCTAGATCGTGGCTGTACGAGGGTTAAAGATATGGGAACGAGAGATGGGAATAGGCATAGTTAGTCCCAAAACTGCGTTGATCGTCGTTCGTAGTATCATCGATCGTAGGGCCTGTTATTTAAACAAAATAAGAGCTATAATATAGTTGTAACAAGCAAGTTGTATGTAATGTTGTAACGGGATTATTCCCACCTCTCTTCCCCACCACTGCAACTCCTGCAGGAGCCAGGATCTACAGCTAGACCGCCAATAAAAGCCAACCAGTGTAGGTCAAGTTTGTCCCGGGGGAAAGCTAAACTGTCATTG
>NW_021134793.1:0-564 GCF_004193835.3 Ostrinia furnacalis
CGTGGTCGAGCAAGCCACAACTAGCGCGCACAGTGGAAACGACGATGACGCGTTTTTCCTTGCCTTGGAACGCTTCCACAGTCCCCACCTCTAAGGTCTTCAGTCCTTGGCTCAGCAGCCAGGACTTAATCTTATACACCTGGAATGTTAACACAAGATATTCATATTAAAGTCATCGATAGCTACGAAGAAATAATTTTGTTTGTTTTACATTTAAGTTGTAAATAGAAACGCAATCGTTAATATGGACATTTGACTTTAAAAAATATGACGTCACATTAACCCTATTTCCATTAAACTTCTTAGGGTCAATTGATTATGAGTGTTAAAATACCGATTATACTTCGTCGCTGCATCCTCGAGATTTTCATATTTACCAGGTAGTCCACTTCTCATTGTACTAGGCATCGAACATTTTAGAGCATACAATACAAAAAAGTACTTGTTGTGACTCGATATCCGGCGGTAGTGGGGCACGCTTACGTCACACTCCTCCAACCGTCGAGTCGTCATTCGCTTCGATAGTGCGGGCATCGTAACATCGAAATTTCTCGTTCGTGCCGC
>NW_021134794.1:0-1253 GCF_004193835.3 Ostrinia furnacalis
TGAAATAATTTCCAGGCATGAGTCATTGTTCGACGGGACACTGGGTCGCTTCGCGGGGCCGGCGGTGCAGCTGCACGTGCGCGAGGGCGCGGAGCCCGTGTTCTGCCGCGCGCGGCCCGTGCCGTACGCGCTGCGCCCGCGCGTCGACGCCGAGCTCGACGCCATGCTGCGCGCCGGCGTCATCGAGCCCGTGGAGCGCTCCGACTGGGCCACTCCTCTGGTGATCGCGAGAAAGGCGGATGGCGGTATACGTCTATGTGCGGACTATAAGGTAACCTTGAATCGTGTCTTGATGGTCGACAGATACCCGGTTCCAAAAGTTGAGGACTTGTTTAGTGACCTATGTGGGAACGAATATTTTACTAAATTAGATCTCTCTCAAGCCTATAATCAGCTGATCCTCGATGAGTCATCTAGAAAGTACACAGTTATTAACACCCATCGAGGACTGTTCAAATACAACCGTTTGGTGTACGGTCTTTCTTCGAGCCCAGGAATTTTTCAAAAGTTTATGGAAAATCTTTTTAAAGGTATGTCAGATGTAGTCATATTTTACGACGATATTTTAATCAAAAGCAAAAATATAATTAGTCACTTAAAAACTATTGAGCAAGTTTTAGAAATTTTACAGACCAACGGGCTTAAAATTAAAAAGAGTAAATGCAATTTCTTATCAGAACATGTAGAATATCTGGGATTTATTATATTCTGTAATAATTGCAATTATTTGTAACTACCGTTGTATCCCTTGATTGTTACCTGTTGTGTATGCCTTAATAAATAAATAAATAAATAAATATTATCAGTGTCATTGTATATCAGTTAGCGCCACTAGCCCAAAAAGGGCTGTCACTGGCCTGTATCGCCAATTGGCGAGCCCAAGGTGATGCCCTCATAGGATGTATTGGTTGAGATTAGCAGTGACAACACAGGGTTCCTGAATGCAGTTTTAATGTAGCTGTTGATCGTAGGCGGTTCAGAGATCGCCGTTTATTTATTTATTTATTTATTTAAACTTTTATGCCAAAATAAAATTTGAACATAAGGCGAACTTAATGCACTAAAGCATTCTCGACCAGTTTACCTTTGGGTTGAGCAGAAAAGAAATTTGTTTGGCGGTACTTCTAGTGCAGGAAAGAAAAACAAAAACAAATATGCTACATACATAAATAATATATAAAATATATAATAAATAAATACATACATAAAATAGATGATTGAGTTAAACTGAAATTACAATTCAAGAAGATGAG